>NC_056735.1:563130514-563155514 GCF_019279795.1 Protopterus annectens
TATATCTTGATTGAACATGTCATAACCAGTCAGCTATATCCCAGAATTTTCAGGAGTTATAAATTTAAATCCACCATATTTAAACCACTTTCTGAAACCAAAGAAAAATATGCATGTTGCTCATAAAATATATAAATTGATGCCTTCAAAAATCACCCTATCATACATAAGACTATCCATTAAACCCAGTGCTTTATTTACTTCAAATGAAAAGGCTAAACAAAATAATAAAGTAATACAAAACATGCACATTTACTCAGCCATCACAATGCAAGAATGTAAAGTTACACACGTTATATATCAAATCCGCATACACTCTCCTCAAAAAAAAATTAAAAAATCACTCTCCACCAAAATCCATTCCTAAAAACAAAAGTATTTCATATCAGAGTACAACGGTTAAAATTAATGAATAAAAAATATCAACAGCTAATCAGAAAACAGCATTACCAGTGAAACAAATCAGTATCTAACTGTCTAGTAATCTAAAAAAATAAACTAAAGAAAAAATAACTAAGATACAAAACTAAAAGAACATAACATAACTCTCACTAAAATTCTAAAACACATCAGATAAATTAACTGTTAGTAAAAAAGGTAGGAAAAACAGTACATGAGGCCTTCCATTCATGTCAGTAAACTACCTAAAACCAAATTCACTAGAAAATTAACATTTAACATTAAGTTCAGTGGGTACCACTACCCTAAGATAAAACACAGAAAAGGTGGATAAGTTGAACATGTAGGGTCCAGGTGGGTTAATGCAGGAAATACCTTGCAATGTATTATTAAGAAACTTTTTCTTAACTCATGTCTTCGCTACTTATTACAAAACTGATTCACTAAACATGTAGTACAAAGAAATATCTTAAGATTACATTACAATAGTTAGTTTAAAGAAAAAAACAATAAATCAAAATAAAAACAAAAAAATGAAATAAAGTTAGGCTTGTGATCTGCTATAATAGTAGAAGTTTAGAATATATTACATTACAGCATAAGAAAAGAATGAAACTCCATGGATTGATTTTAAAAATTAGGTAAATACAATGGAGCAAAAAAAATTTCTGACTTTAGAGTGGTTTCTGTATAGATTTGAGATTTGTTGCTATTAGTATACATATGTATATATGTGAGTGTGCATGTTTGTGAGTGACCGCATGCATGTTATGTGTATTCGTGTGTGTGTGTGTGTGTGTGTGTGTGTGTGTGTGTGTGTGTGTGTGTGTGTGTGTGTGTGTGTGTGTGTGTGTGCATGCATGTGCATGTGTATCTATCTATCTATGTATCAATTTCTGTGAGTATACAACCAGTAGTCAATGTGCTGTTACACTGATTCATATCTTATCTATGCCAACACATTGGTTACACACCTCATTTAAAAACTTTATCAAAACTACTGAGATCACTAGGGGAAAGAATACAACCTTCTTTTGTGATTGAAGAAAATCAGCACAACTATTTATTGGTTTAATTTGTTTTCCAGGATAACTCACTGATCATAACCACCATTTTTTTACACAGCATGGATAAAATAAATCACAATAGGAATGTAGACTCTCAAAAGGAAGGATTAGGGTTCTCCAAGCTAACATTACCTTTTCATAGTGAAATAAAACAAACACAAAAAAAATGATTCAGGGTAACCTCCATACAAATACATTTTGTTGAGTGTCATCAATTCTGACAGACAGAGATTGTCTTCTGAGATGAGCCTAGAATTCCTAATGTATTGGCTCTTATTTTTTTTGGACTATATCTTGAACATGTCATATCCAGTCAGCTATATCCCAGAATTTTCAGGAGTTATTAGGAGTCTATATTAAAAGACTGAAAAATCAAAGCCATGAACACCTAAGCAGCAAAAGAAACGGAACCTCAAACTTGCAATTGTGGGGGGCTGTGCCCCCCACACCCCCTGCAAATATATAGTCCAACTCTGAGATCGCACTACAGTGAGGAAAGGGTAAATATCCCAATCTTCACTGTACCATGTTCTGACAAACAGCATTTCAAGGTTCCATTTTTTTTCGCTCTTTAGGTGTTCGCGGTTCTGCTCTTTCAGTCTTGTAATATAGACCTGCTCTTCCCCACCCCCTTCTTCTGATGGAAGGGGTGACAGCTGGTAGAATACAGAAAGGCATTACAGAAAGTAGGTTTTTCTGTAGATCCTTGTCACTAAGCCACCATTTTCTTTCATTTGAATGTTAATATTGTTTGTTTGGCATCAACATTGTAAGTAAATTTAAGAAAAGATACAGTGGTCTCCAGATGTTTCATAAATTCAGTAAACTGTTTTTATTGCCATTCCAGATAGATAACAAGCCATCAAGGTATCTCTAATATCCCATACATTTCTGAAACAATGGAAGCTTGAACAATGTCACTAATTCCCACATAAGCAGTACTGTCAAATGTAGAAGCTTATGCAGCACCCATGGCAACTCCAAGGAGCTGCTTGTAGTATTTGCCACCAAAAGGGATGGAATTATTGTTGAGTATGATATACATACATTCCTGTATTTAACTTGCATCATTGCCAGATACTTGGCTAAGTGTGCTAACCATTTTACCAAACCACTGCAGCCCTTCCTCATTGGAATAATAGAAAAAAGGCTTTGTACATCATAGGTAGCTAAAATGTATCCTTTTATAATGTCAGTACTCCACAGTTTATCTAGAAAGTACAATGAGTCACATAGAAGTCAAGCAGAAGTCATATAATTTGAAAAAGGAATAGAATTTAGTTCTAAAAGAACTACATTTATTTTTATTTATTTTACATTTGTTGACTGGGAAAGTCTGACTGGAGCGAGGTCCATTTACAGTGGAGTCCCAGGGAGAAAAGCTCCACTATTATACTATATGTACAGTGGGAATTTTACAATACAAGATATTTTTTACATTACAAGATATACATGCAAGAAAAACATGATTAAAGTGGTTTGTTCCAACTAACAAAAGGACTTCATTGTAACAATACAATCATCAGAGACATCACATTTGCCAGTATAAATAGACAATATTTTTGCTATACAAGTTTAAGTGTGACGAGAGGAAGGCCCTGTATGGCAGTTTTGAGGAGAAGTTAGTACTGTAATATAGAGACAGTAAGCAGAATATAGAGGAAGGTAGGAAGTATTTGAGGAGAGCAGGAAAGCATTTATGTGATGCAAGGACAGAGCCAGGAATGCAAGAGGTGTGATTTGAGTGATTTTTTGAAGAGTGAGATAGAAGGTGCTGAGGAAATATTCTGGGGGAGGTTATTCCACATTTTTGCTATGGTATGAGCAAAAAGAGCTTTACCTGCAGTGTTGTTGGCTTGAGTTATACGCAAAAGGGTTTTGTTGGATGAGAGGAGTGGACGGTTTGCTGAGTATTGGTTAAGTAGTTGGTTCAGGGCAGGAGTCTTTTGGGGATTCTTTAGGATGTTATAGGTGAGGACTAGTTGGTGGTAACTAATTAAATGGGGAAGTTCTAACCACTGTAGCTCTTTTAGAGCAAGGCAATGATGGCTACGAAAAGCAGAGTTATTGGCGAATTTAGCAATTTTATTGTAACATGACTCTAGTTTATTCATGTCTGTTTTCCTAATGTGGGTTAGGATTGGAGATGCATATATTAGGGTAGACAGAAGGTGGGTTTGGGCTAGGGTGACCCGTGCTTGGTCTGTTGGGAAGTGTTTGTGTTTATACAGGGTTCCTAATTTTTTATGTAGTTTCTTAATGGTTTGAGAGATATGGACATTGAAGTGAAGATCTTTATCTATTTCAATGCCAAGGAGTTTTGTATGGAGGGAGGGGGAAATTGTGGTGCCATTTTTGGAAGTGATAGTGAAAGAAAGGGGTGTGGGTTTGTATTTGCTTGGGGTGAATAGTAGTAGTTTTGTCTTGTTGGGGTTAAGAATCAGTTGGATATCAGTAATCCATTTTTCAGTGGCGTTGAAGGATTCCTGGGTAAGGTTTTGAAGAGTGGTAAGGGATGGGGCTGAGCAGATTAGGGTGGAGTCATCAGCGTACTGTATGAGTGATGCATGCAGTGTGGAGGTGTGTAGTCTATTGGTGAAAATAGTGAATAGTAATGGGCCTAGTATTGAGCCTTGTGGAACACCTATGGTGGATGATAGTAGAGGTGATAGTACGCTTTGCCATTTGACTGATTGTTTCCTATCAGAGAGATAGTTTTTGAACCAAGCAGTTGTAGAGGGGGGCAAAGGACATTGATGATAGTGTGTCTAGAAGTAGGTTATGTGAGACCATGTCAAATACCTTAGAGAGAGCTAAGAATATGGCAGATACAAAGTTTTTCTTATTTCTGAGATGGTTAACCTGGTTAGTGAAAGACAGAAGAGCAGTGGTTGTACTATGGTTTGGGCGGAAGCCATGCTGGGTTGAGGAGAGGAGATTATGTGAGGTTAAGAAATGCATCACTTGGGTATGAATACATTTTTCAAGGAGTTTGGACAGTGGGGATAGGATAGCAATGGGGCGGTAGTTTGATAGCTTGTAGGAGTTGCCACCTTTGTGTAGGGGGATAATATGTGATACTTTCCATAGTTGAGGGATATACGCTTCTTTTATGGAGTGGTTAATCAGAATTGAGGCAGGGTAGGCTAGAGATTCAGCTGCTAGTTTTAGGAAATTAGTGGGTAGGCCATCAGCTGCAAGAGTGGTAGGTTTAAGTTTTGAGAGTAGCTTTTTGACTATGGAGGTTGGTACGGGAGAGAGAATAAAAGATGGTATATTATTGTGGTCCTTAGTGGGGGTGGATAGAGGGTTATTGCTAGATAGCTGGGTAGATAGTGATAGGATAGAGTCTATGAAGTGATGGTTGAATTGAGAAGCTAAGCTGTCATTAGTGGTATTTGTGTTGGGAGCTGGGGTAGTAGTTTTACCAGGTTTTAGAAGGGAGTTAATGGCATGCCAGAACTTTTGGGGGGTTTTAGAATGTTTGTTTTGGAGATTTAGGAAGTAGCTTTGTTTATCTAGCTTTGATTGTCTTTTGGCTTGATTACGAAGTTGTTGATAGTTCTGTCTATTTAAGCTAGTGTTGTTCTTTTTCCAGATCTTCCAGGCATTATCTCTGGCTTGTAGTAAGCCTTTTGTGGTCCTAGTCAGCCAAGGGGCATAGTTTACTTTGGTTCTAAGTTTTCTAATCGGAGCTACTGTATTCAAAACATTCATAAAAGTACTATTGAAAAGTATAACTGCTTGGTCTAGTTCCAGAGTATGTAATGGTTGCCAATGACATTGTCGTAATATACTGTTGAGAATTTGTGGATTTACCTTGTGCTCATCTCTAGTTTCCTTATACAGTATGGGTTTGGCTATGTTTAACTTTTTACGAAGAAGGAAATTGGGGCAGTGATCGCTGATTGAGTCAGATAGACAGCCCACGTGATAATTTTGACTAGGAAAGTTTACTAAAGTCCAATCAATAGTTGACCGTTTCTTGGATTTTTTGTCCACTCTGGTGGGTTCTTGGATTAGTTGAGAGAATTCGAATAAGTTAATATGGTTTGTGGGATTGCTAGAATTGCAGGATTGCCAATCTAGATTTAGGTCTCCTAACAGGATGGTTTCTTGTGGCAGGTTGGTTGTAGCCCATTGTAAGATTTCCTCTATTGTTGCTGAGTTATTTCCTGGAGGGATATAACTACAAAGGATGTTAATCCTCTTTTTGTTGTTTAGAGATAGAACTGAGCCCAATGTTTCAGCATTTTGGAATTTGGGAAGTGGGGTTTGCAGAGGCTGGAGGTTAAGTGTGTTTTAAAATAGAATAGCAACTCTGCCTCCCTTTTTAGCATCTCTGTCCAGTCTTAGGATGTTATAGCCTGGTGGAAGAATTTATTCATTTTGGGTGGAGGGTTTTAGCCAGGTTTCAGTAATAGTTAGTAAATCTGGGGAGTATTGGGCTATTAATGTGTGTAGGTCATGCAGTTTGTTAGATATACTTCTTGAGTTTAGGTTTATAATAAGTAAGTCTGATGTTTGTTTGTGTGAGAGAATGTTGTTGCATGGACCTGGGTTGGGGTGTATGTCTCCTGAGATTAGTGAACATTTTTTGTAGATTAGTTTGAGTTTTATAGCATGTGCTAGATCTATATTTGCTTTAGGTAGTGCTTGTTTTTTGAGAGGCTGAGTGGTGGGTGTTTTGTATATATAGAATAACGAGCTATCAGTAAATAGTGTAGAGCAGATTGTAAAATGTATGTTTGTGTGTGTGTGTGTGAAAGAATGTGTTGTGTGGAATGAATTGTTTAATGGTATGTTAGTGGGTGTGGATGTGGTGAAGGTTAGTGTGGAGAGAGTTAGAATTAGTGCTAGTGGTAAGAATTGCATGGTTAGTGTAGCTACTACAGATATTTAGATAGGAAGTAAGATGGGTGTGGTAGTGGTTGGGTGCTAGATCTTTAGTTTGACTATTGAGTGGGGTGTTTGGCCTGGGTGTGGCTAGGTTTAATTGAAGGAAGGTGCTGATTGGTGTGGAGATTGGATTGGTTGTCATGATATGAAAGATGTGGTAGTCTGCCCAGCAGACTAGGGCAGAGCCAGTGTTCTCATCGACAATGTGTTCTGCTCCAATGGCATGCTTGCCCTATTGTCTGATGCTGATACTTATTCTGTAATTAGTAAGAATGACATAGATGACATTATTTGTAATGTGCATAATGAGCTACATGACTGTGTTATGAGCAGTTATACCACACAAGAGCTTTATTATTATTTGAAGGTTGATTTGCCTTTGGTCCCTGTTTTATACAGACTTCTGAAGATATATAAACATCCCACCCTTCAACCAATGAAGCCCATCATTTCTGGAAAGGGTTGGCTGACAGAAACTCTATCAATTTATGTAGAGAACGTAATTAGGCTCATGTCTGATAAGAGCAAACCAAGGCACATGCACATGGGACAGAGTGCAATGGTCCAAACCAATGATACAAAAATGAAAAACGGACCAGCACAACGATGATGCAGGCAAAAGTATTTATTTAAGACTAAATATCATAAAACAAAAATAAATGTTGAGCAAACCAGTTTCGGCTGAAAAAACAGCCTTCTTCAGTGCTGAAACAAAATTAAATAATGATTTGAACAACCAGAACATCCTGGTCTTTTATATATATCCACTGATTTAAAGAGGTATTGCCAAAAAAAGTTTGTGGATTGTATCTGATGCATCCATCTCTTAAAAAATACAATAAAAAATGAATATGAAGAAATGAGGAGATGTTAATAAAAATGATTACCTAAAAACATATAGCATGAAAAACATTTCATGAAAAACATAACAGGAAAAACATATCAGGAAAAACATAGCAGGAAAAAGCAGGTTGACAATTATGCCATCTCATTTAATCCAGGTTTGAACAAAGCCCCTAACCTGGTTATCCACATGGTTTCCATGTTATTAAGTTTCTTGTGCCAACCTGCTTTATAATTCCTATGCATTTGAATTTTATCAATGGTAGTAAATTTGAAAATAGTCGTGGTATGTTGAATAGTGTGTTTATAAAGGGCATTGGACAGACGCTGATTTCTAATAGCACTGAGGTGTTCACTGATCCTCAGTTTAAATGGTCTGGACGTTTGACACACATAAAATGATGAACAGGTGCATGTAGCTAAGTAAATGACCCAATCTGAGCTGCAGTTGCCAAAAATGTTAATTTTATATACTTTAAATGTATTTTTACTTGAAAATTCTTTGGTTTTAAAAATATGTTGACAGGCACTGCAGTGCCCACAAGGGAAGCAGCCAAGCAATGGGTCACCAAATAAAGTGGTTTGGACAGGTATTGCTGGTGTGTACCTTTTGTAATGTGTCAACCTTGAATGTATAGTCCTACCCCTCCTGTATGAAAAAGCACATTTATCTGGTAAAATCTCATTCAAAAGTTCATGGGATTTAAGTATATCCCAATGTCTGTCAATGATTTGTCTGAATCTAGATGTATTGCTCCCAAAAGTAGTAACAAATCTGATTGGCTGCCTAGGACTGGAATTGTCATTGTGTTCCTAATTATGATATTGTAATAAGGTGGGTCATGTCACATGTTTGATTTGTTGAATGGTATGAGAGATCTGATGTTTGGGATATCCATGATCAATAAACCTATCTGACAAATCTTGTGCATAGGTTTCATATTGTTCATGTGATGAGCATATGCGTTTCATACGCAAAAATTGGGATTTTGGGATATTTTGGATGATGTGGCGGGGGTGAGAGCTAGATGCATGTAATAATGTGTTATACTGAGGAAACTTCTTAAGTACGTGTGTAGCTAGAGTATGATCCATCTGTCTAGAAACAACAACATCCAAGAAAACAATCTCTTCATATTCAATATTACGGTAAATTGTATATCCCAAGGGTTGTTGTTGAGATATTGAACGAAATCAGACACATGGTCCTTATCCCCACGCCACACCATCCAACAATCATCTAAATATCTCCTCCAGATGTCAAGATTGTTTATATATAAATTATGATCCACATCATAGATGAATGATTGCTCAAAAAATCCCATGAAAAGGCCCCCATTGCCGTTCCCTTAGTCTGCCAGTAAGGTTGTCCATCATAGTAAAAGATATTGTTGCATAACACATACTCAGTCAGCTTTACCAGAAAATTGTTGAAACCAGTTGAATATAACCCGGATTTGTTTAGCCAATATGAAATAGCTGTTATTCCGGCTTCATGTGGTATACTTGTGTATAAAGATGACACATCTAAAGTACATAGCCACCAATCGGCTTCCAGTTGTGAGTCCTGAATGATATTCAGGAACTCAGTAGTATCTTGTATTCTGGATCTAACATGAACCAAAAGGGGTTTCAAATAACATGTAAGGAAAGCAGAAAGTGGTTCTGTAAGAGAGCCTCTGCCTGAGACAATTGGTCTTCCTGGGGGGTTAATAGAATCTTTATGGATTTTAGGAAGTAAATATAAGTACTGGGGCATAGGTTCAGCCACTTTAAGTTGTCTGCAAGTCTGTCTACTAATGATCCCACCTTCCATCGCTAAATCCAGTAGAGAATCTATTTGTGCCTTAAAATTGGGTGTAGGATCCACAACCATCTTAATGTAAAAACGAGTATCGGCCAGCTTTCTATGGGCCTCATCTTTATATGTACTATGATCCATAACCACAACACCACCCCCTTTATCAGCCGGAGTGATAACTATGGAATGGTTAAGCTGGAGTTCAGTTAATGCATGTCTCTGAGCTTGAGTAAGGTTATGATGAACACATAAGTACCTACTGGATAAATGCAAATCTTTTATGACACATTCCTTAAATATAGAAACATGTTTATCCAAAGGTGGTGCAAAATCAGATTTACCAAATTTAAACTGAGTAGATCTTTGAGTAGAGTCATGATCTGAAAAAAATATCTTAAGATTAGCCAATCTACAGAATTCATTAACATCATTTAACAAATTGAATTCAGAAACAGGTGCAGAGGGCACAAAATTCAGACCTTTATTCAATACTTGAATATGTACAGGTGATAGTTCAAAAGATGAGATGTTATGTACATTGTTCACTATTTCACCATCTGTTGTAGAAGTACTTGTAAACTGGTTGTTCCCATGTCTGTTTCTATGCTTTCTGCACAAACCTAAGAAGATCCTGAAGGTTCAACAAACACGATTTTGATTACCATCAAAAAATATATATCTTACTGTGAACCAGGACATACTTGTGTTTTGGTTTCTGACAGTGACTGTCTTATACATCATTTGTGAACATACACTCTGCGTTATAACAATATTTGTGGATATTCTTTCTTATTTGGAGCAATAACACGTTTTTTGTCTTCAGTTTCTTATTACATTATTTGCTACTGTGGATCTCTATACAAATTAACCATTTTAGAAAGAATTGGAATATATTAATGGCTGACATATAAAGAGTTTAGTTGGTTCTGAACCAAAGTTTGTTTCTAAAAACAAAAAATCTCTCAGGTGATTGCTTTGCTATAAGAACAGTACTGGACCATTTTTCAGATGTTTGTCACAACGAGCAGGTACTTATGCCTGCAGGTCTTCCAATTTTTGCAACTATATAGATATCGAAGCTGATAAGTTTCTGCATCCTACAACAGGGAAAGTTTTTAATTTCTCTTTTTATGTTGATTGTAATACAAAAGACCTTGTATATTTAGCTAGGTGCACTATGTCCATGTTTTTACGTGAGAAAAATGAATTGCTTATTAAAAGAGCATATTCATGAAGTTGTATATGATATTAAGATTTTAAATGAGAATAATGCACTTGTGAAACATAATATGAGGTTTGGCCTAACACTGGTCTTTCTTGTTGTGCAAGTATCTTTTCTTAATCCTGGATTGGGTGATTTGGTCAATAGGATGGAAGAGAATGAACTGAGATGGATCATTTGATTAAGAGCAGATAAGGGGCATGGCTTAAATGGATGTGTAACAATCAAACCATATCATAAATCACGCCCCCTTTTTTTGGTGATTGGGTTAGATACTGCATTGTTTTTTATGGGTTTCATTCACCTTTTAGCTATGTCATATGATACACTTTTGCTTTTGTGACTGGATTTCTTATTTTATGAATTAGATTGATTTTTAGTGTGTATTTTGTAAGGATATGATGAAGTGCCATTTTTATGGCCTGAAAGTGCTTGTCCATTTTATTATATTCAATTTTTTTATGTTTTAGATACATTGTTTTTTTGTTTGCGCCTTTCACTTTTTTTCTTGATTTTTATTATCAGTATTTTTAAGACTTCAGTAAAAAACACCTTAATGTGTAAAGAGAATAACTATTATGCTAAGATTAAGCATAAGAAGATTTATTTAAAATTAATGTTATTTTGGAGGAATTCAAATATTTCCTACAAATGCAGAGCTAGGTCATGCTATACTATAAGTAACAAATTAATTTTTAGTCTGGAAATAAACGTACCATTCATGTCAATCTTCACAAAAGGCTAAAACAAAACTCAAAATCAACACAATGGCAATGTGCATCCCAGTAATAGTTAATCACTGTATTATAAAATAAAGATTGAGTGCTTTTGTCTTCTATGTAACAACAGACTTTTTCAGAATCAATTTTGTACAAGTTCAAACACATTTAAATAGCCCTCTCAAAAAATCACATTTTAAATATACCAATAAGAACACACTATAAACTCTTTTTAGTACATTTAACAAAATCTTCAAAACCTAACACTTTAATACCACAATTTTTTTAAAAATATAAAAAAAATTATAAAACACATTTTTTTCTCACAATACCATTCTTGAATCTAAATTACACTATATAAGTTTGCAACTTTAAAATGCTAGCAATAGAGATGTGCTCATTCAATCCAGGGGGTGTTGAGGCATTCAGTTTTAGTTGCAATTATATCTCACTAACTCAATTAACTCTTTCCATTAACCACCCCTATTACTTTTGTGGACCACATCGATGGCAAAGAAGCAAAAATTATGCAAAGGAAACTTTGTGATATGTTTACATAATACATTGTTCTTATTTTTCTTTTTTATATATAAATTATGTTCATATATATGATTCCTAAGCTGCCTTTTTGTTTTCCCTATATAGAATCCATTACATTTATCAAATAAGGCCCCATAGATTACATCTATAGTGTTACAGTTACAAGAATGGTTTGACCTAATTTTAATTTTGTTAATTCTTACTGAATCTCCTTCTAATAAACATTTACAGTGTTGACAAAATCCATATTTAAATGTTCCAAATCTTTGGTTGGTTCTCATAGTAAAAAGATTCTCAAGCATATTGAAATATTGTTTGAATGATGTAGCTTTTTAAAATTGATAACTGGGGCTTCCCCTATAAAATCTGTAATATTGTCAAAACAAGAGACTATATCCCAGTTCTTTCTGAATATTCTTACTATGTTTACATGGTCAACAGTGTAAGTTGTAATAAGAGATCCAGGAAAATCTTTCTTACATTTGTCTTCTCTATTAGGGCCCATCATGATATGTGTACTACTCAGTAATGGTTTATCACTACCACAATTCCTTTTATAAGATATTTCCTCAAAAATACCACTAATCATGTTATCAGGATAACTCCATGGTCAGAAACATTGTTCTCAACTTCTGCCATTCAATAAAAAAGTAGAATCCTCTGAAAGCATACAGGCTAGTCTAACATACTGTCCCTTCACTGTGGCCTTCTTTTGGCTCTCAGGGTAACAACTCGAATAATTAACTATTACTGGGCTGCACGTTGCCTTTGTGTTTCTTTTGAGTTTTGTTTTATTCATGTTGTTATCAGTTTGTTATTATATCTTTTTCAATCTTCACAAAAGACAACAAAATGATGTAATAAGAAATTGCATATTTTATAGAACTTATTCAAATCTTCTTTATTTATTTGGACTTGGTTGTATGGCAGCTTCCTTTATTACATTGAAGTACGACTTGAACACATGAAGTTCTTGAACTAATTGGCACTTTGACCTCAAGCAATTAACCTCGTTTTATACCTAAGTCATGTGGTATACAAGGAACAATTGGATTTTACTGAAGTATTAAAGGCAATCTGACTTATAATAATCTCTTTCATGTAAATGAATTAAAGTTGCAAAAGAATTACTTAACTTACATTTAATAGTAATCGGTTTCCACACAAGCTCAGGGTAGCTGTAATTTCTCTTACTCAATCAGGAATTAAGTTTTTCCATACAACAAGAAGATGTATTGAAAACATATATATATATATATATATATATATATATATATAGATAGATTATACACTACTTTCATAGCATTCCAAAATAATACTTCCTAATCACCCCAGCCTAGAACTGAATGATGTGAACCTCTTATTGTAAAAATGAGAGAGGGGCTGGCATATTGGTTAAGGTGTTTACATCATAAACACAAATAAAGAGTTTGATTCTCACTTTTAAAGAAAATTGGCTAGATTTAAAATGGCTCACAAAGCAGCTAGCCTAATACCTCTAAACCTCGGAAACTAACAAAAAGCTTATATAAGCTTCTTTCTACAGGTCACAGTATAAAAATTTAGCTGATTGGGGTTAGGACTAATGATTAAAGTGTTTATACACAGACAGAAAGTACAGGGTTTGCTTTCCTCCATTGATGGAAATTGGTTAGGCTTAAAGTAGTCCATAAAGGCAGCGCTAACCTAGTACTTAGCTGTGAAAATTAATACTCACTGTGACATCCCATACACATGCAATACATGGAAAGCAGGCTTTGCATTCAGTGATATTAATCTTGGAATTTCAGCTCATGAAGACAGACTATCATTATTTTAAGTCTTTAGTCAGTGTCCTTGATCATTATTTTTGCAATCTAGGACATGCTATCCATTGCAAACAAATGCATGCATACAGAACAGTGCTGGAAGATCTTTCAATCCCTTGTTGATTGTGGAACTAAGGATTCAGTGAATGCAGATATTAATATATAGTAGAATGAAAGGTCTGTTGTTTTGCACATATCCTTCCTCCCACTCTACATTTGCTACATCTATAAATATACATTAGTCATATATTAGTGTTCATGCTGAAAACAAATGAACGTGCCTATTTATTTCTAGAAATGCATCACAATGTAATTCTTTGTCTCTGCCCTACTACTCTACGTCATCTGAGTTCCCTATCCAGTAAGTGATCCATGTCCCAGGACACATGTAATGGGTGAAAGTGATTCAGCAGCCAATGACTACCTTTCCATTCCCAGTGAAAAGAGTGAAGTAAGTTCTTCCACCGCTCTAATACATTCAAGAGGAAAGTGAAGAAAAGTCATCTTTTGGATGCTTTTGACTCTCTGCTTTGAATGCATATGAATGCCGTCTAGGTGCATGTCCATGGCATAAGGACATTGTCCAAATATTAGGGATTCAGATATAAATGTTAGTACTTCTGTACTTCTCCACCATTCAAAACCACATACAACAGTCCTTCACATGGCACTACCTCCCTAGTCTATTAACAGTTGCCAAAACCAGTCACCACCTCAGAAGAAATCTAAGCGATATCGGAGCTACTTATTGTGGTGTAGAGGTGAGTGTGCAGTTGTAGTATTCAGTGGTTAGAAGATATTCTAGAGTGAAGTCTTGTATACAAAAAAAAGAAATTCATATATGCAAACAATAATGCCTGACAGGGAGGGTATTATAGTGCAGTAAAGGACCACTCAGGTGTGTTATGATACTTGATGCTGCAAAGGGAAGAAATCCCTACCTCTGAAAGTTATATTATTGTGCTTGCACTACAGACTACTATTGTGCATCAAAATCTGATTTTTTCCCCTGTTTATCACTTTTTTAAGAATGTTTTTGTTGGTTTCTTTGGTCTTTTTATAGAAAGCAGTTCCACTTACTATTCATTTATTTTGGACTATTTCACCTTCTGTACTTTTACAAATTATTGGATAACACACTCTGAACATTTGTAAATGACTGCACATTCATCTACATGTGTGTATTTCTGTGTGTGTGTGCATGTGTGTGTGTGTGTGTGTGTGTGTGTGTGTGTGTGTGTGTGTGTGTGTGTGTGTGCGTGTGTGTGTGTGTCTGTGTGTCTTTGTGTTTTATTTTTCTGAAATTGTGATATTCTGCATTTCATTTTGTCAGGCAGAACACAAATTTTAACAAAATAGCACCATAGTAAATATTATTTTGAAGTATCCATCTGCAAAACTTTGACTCAGAGGAGAGATTCTGTGCAGATTGTATGACAAAGGAAAAACAACATGCAGTATTGTAGGTCTGGAGGTCAACCTACTGTTTTGTGTTTTATAGGAGAGAGCACAATCTTTCCCTGTTCTGTATTAATAACCACTATGTGTTATATCTGAGCTGCAACACTCATCCATCAATCTATTTAACGCAATAAACTATTCCAAAATCTTGGAAAGATGTGTTCATAAACAGCTCCTTAGCCATCTCACCCTAAATAATCTACTGTCCAAATCTCAGCATGGTTTCAGACCCCACCATAGTACGACCACCGCCTTACTCTCATTTACCGACTCAATCAATAAAAACCGTAATAACAAAAAAATTTCCTCAGCCCTCTTTCTTGACTTGTCAAAAGCCTTTGACATGGTCAACCACCAACTACTACTTCACACTCTTGAAACCTTTTACCTTGATTACCCGGCTCTTAACTGGTTCAAAGCTTACCTCTCTGGAAGACAACAGGCAGTTCGATGGGAAAATAAGATTTCTCAACCATTGCCAAATACCATAGGGGTCCCCCAAGGCTCTATACTTGGTCCTCTTCTCTTCTCTGTATTTATAAACGACCTTTACTCAGTCATCCCTAAGGCCACCTGCATCCAGTATGCGGATGATTCCACATTGATTTGCTCGGATATCTCCCTTCCTGACCTACAAGTAACAACCCAAAACTGTTTTACCATAGTTGAAAAGTGGCTCTCAGAACGGAAACTCATTCTAAATCCAAAAAAAACCAAGTTATTAGTATTTCATCCCACCTCAGTTAGTCCATCAGTCCAAACCACAGCCCAATCCAATAATTGTCCATTCTTTGTGCAATCTATTAATGGTATCATGATTGAGCCTGTTACCAATACTAAACTATTAGGAGTCACCATTGATAGTAGGCTTAGATTTGATATGCATGTCAGTCAAACCGTAAAGACTGTAAATAAGAAACTTGGTTCCTTGTATAGAATTAAAAACTTTCTAACCCCTACTGCCAAACTAACCATCTCCCGTACGCATCTACTTTCTACATTACTGTATGCCTCTCCTGTGCTTTCATTCCTTAACAAAAGTGAGATCAATAAACTCTCTGCTGCCTATAATCACATCGCCAGATTTGTAGTAGGTGGTCCTTACAGAACTCATCACTGCATTAACCTAAGGAAACTTGACTGGCTAGAATTACCTAATCTTCTCAAACTAAACCAACTCACAGAAGCGTTTAAAATTATTAAGGAACCAGATAAAACCCCCTCCTTGCAAAATCTTCTTACACCATACTCTAATCTTACCTGTCTTCGCTCCTCACATAGAGTCCTGGTCCAAACCATCAAATCCAAAAACTCAGCCGGAGAAGCCCTCTTTGCTAACTCTATAGGGAAAGTCTGGAATTCCCTCCCCAATAATTTAAGACTTACTACATCCCAATATCTATTCAAAAACAATCTTAAACAATTTTTTAAAGAACATTGGCTGTGCCCATGTAACAACCCAGACTAGTTCTCTCTGACACACAACTAGTAGTATTCTCCACCTGTTTGACTAGGTGTTTTTTCGTCCCCTTAATCCAAACAATTTGTAAGCGCACACCCCCTAATTCCACCATCATGGGTACCTATGAAGTCAAGCTCCCCATTGCCTGACTTGACTCTATAAGCAATGGGATATCAACCTAGAATTTCAACTATAATGTATCTTAATACAGTTGTGAAGTATTTATGTGTATCACTGATTCTGTTTATGTGAACCTCAAATTTTTTATGTAATTGCATTAGGTAGTGTACTTATCTGTATATACATGAAAGTGTAACTTTTTTCTCTGTGGAGCTTTTCTCCCCGGGCCTCCGCTGAAAATGGACATGTATCCAGTCGGACCATCCCGGTCAACAAATGTAAAATAAATAAAATAAATAAAAATAAACTATATGAAACTTCAACATGACATCTTTATTCTTCCCACAGGTAGGGCATCAGATAGACAGAGAGTTCCCTAGATCTGCTAGATAAGGTTATTTTATCTGGACTAATTCCATGCACTGTGTTCCTCATTAGTCCTGTCACCCTCTAGGTCACAGGTGGGATACCAGACCTGACTCAAGCTTTCTGGATTACCTTTGTTTCCTTTGTCTACACAAGAACATGGGGAACAGTGCTCCTAGTGGAGCTGTGACAATATGCATTCTACTGTATTGTAAATGAGAAATAAGACAGAAAATAAGAGTTTGATTACATACTGCTAGAGAATTCTACAAATGCAGGCTAATATTTTAATCTTTGACCTTCCATGCATTGTATGCTTTTTTAATTCAGTCAAAGGCAGATGTCAAAACCCTTAGAGTCACATCCTGCTTTATATTTTATTGAGTGGAACAACAGTATAGTGCTAAATCAAATAACTATCGTAAAAGTACCAAAAATGTAATTACCTAAACCTGGTTTTATTTATGAATTCCTTGACAAAACTGAAACTGCCTCCTAACTTTTTTAACTTTAAAGGAAAACTCCACTCTAGAACTAAAAAATCATTTTTTTTTCACTTTGTCTTTGTTTCCTGACCTATTTTAACACCTCAAAATCACTCTGAGTGCATTATTTGTAATTGTAGCCTGTTTTCCACAACATGGCTACCAATGTTGCTTGATGCATCAATGTGATCTTGTTCTTCCTCAGCACTTTCTCTTTCCCATAATGCTTTGTATGGCTCATGCCAGACATAAAGAAGTAACTGTGAATTCCCATGCCATTGAGATATAATAGGATTTGTGTAAGTCAGTGTCATCTTCTATACCTTCTGTAAAAGGACTGCTTCTTTTCTGTCTGTAATCACCCTCATTTAAGTTTGGCTGAGAGCTTGTTTTATACTATACTTAGAAGTTATCCAGCTACAGCCAGAAAAGCAGGAAAATTGCAGGCGTTTGTTTAAGGTTTTCTTTTGTAGTCCCAGAGGAATTGACAGTACCCTCCTCCCACACTACTGCAGAGGTGTTAAAACTGTCACTGCACTGAGAGACTATTGCAATGCAATTGACAGCTCATAATAGAAAGGAAGGAACTTCCAATATAAATCTCTTCCCCTCTGCCCACAGTTTGAATATCTATTTATTTATTTAAATAGTTTCATTATTTTTTTCTGGTTGCAGGTAGCAGAAATGGCTTGATTATTTTCATTTGTTTTATTACTAGTAACAATTGATTTACTCCTTGCTATATCTACAACACAATATTGCTATAACTTAAGAATGTACTGAGATTATCACTATTCTACAGTCCATGCAGTGCAACATTTTTTTGCAGGGGAGGGGTGAGGCTACTCAATATTTCAGAAAATTCTATATCACTTGCAATAGTCATATAACTAATGCATTCTTTTTGAACTTATTGTGCTGTTCTCAAATTCAACTGCAAACTGTTAAGCAATTCTCTATTCCTTGCCCTAGAAACAATAATTTCTCCTTGAGGCATTCTTGTCTTTGTGCATTTTTAGTTAGTTATATTGTTAGTTGCACTGCATGGACTGTGGAATAGAGAGAATTTTCAGTATACACTTTTACTGTGCCAGTATCGTAGAGTGAGGTTTACCAAATTAGTGTTTTTCTGTAATTTAATAACTCTGGAGATGACAAGAATGTCAGGAAATTACAGGAAAAAAAACTTGCCACAAGGCAGATGTTCCTCAGAAAGAATTAGTTACACAAATGTAAGTTACAATAATATTTGTGTTGTAGATAGAGTAAGGGTAAATCAATTGTTACTAGTAATAAAGCAAACCAAAATAATCAAGCAGTTTCTGCTACTTCCACCTAAAAAAAAATAATGAAATTATTTAAAAAATAAATAGATCTTCCTATTGCAGGTAGAGGGGAAGAGATTTATTATGGAAGTCCATTCCTTTCTATTATGAGCAGTCAATAACACTTGATTCTGCAAGGGTCTCTCAGTGCACTGACAGTTTTAACACCTCAGCAGCAGTGTGTGGGGAGGGGATTGTCAATTTCTCTTGGACTACAAATGAAAACCTGAACAAAGGCCTGCAATTTAGCTATTTTTCTAGCTGTAGCTGGGTAACTTCTAAGTACAGTGTAAAACAAGCTATGAGCCAAACATAAATGAGGATGACTGCAGACAGCAAAGAAGCAGTCCTTTTACAGAAGGTATATGGCTTACACAAATCACATTATATGTCAATGGCATGGGAATTCAAAGGTACATCCTTATGTCTGGCATGAGTCATACAAAGCATTATGGCAAAGAGAAAGGGTTGAGGAAGAGCAAGGTCACATTGATACATCAAGCCCCATTGATAGCCTTGTTGTGGAAAACAGGCTAAAATTACAAATAAAGCACTTAGAGTGATTTTGAGGTGTTGAAATAGGTCAGGAAATAAAGATAGAGTGAAAAAAACATTTTTTTTAGTTCTAGGGTGGAGTTTTTTGTTTAAATGTATAATACCTGGCAGCTGTATGGACAGCTGTCAAATCAACTATCAAATGTAGGTTGTCAAAAGAGTTGACAAAGTATGGTAATTCATTCCATTGAAAAAAAAAACTGGTATCAGTCCACAGTAGTTTAGTCCAGTATTTGCTGACAGGATTATGGGGTTATAAGCTTTACAGTGATCAAGTCTGACTGTTTTTTTCAGTTTGTGCTCTTTATTAGGCTTCATGCATTAGTAAAATTCTCATGTTTAAAAGGTATGACTAATCATGTTTATCCATTCTGGATGTCTAGCTAAGAAAGCAGTACTGCTTGGCAATCTAGGCATAACACAAAAATGAGAGAAAACCTAGAGATTTTGTGAGGTCTGATACCACCCCCCCCCGGAGGTTCCTTTATTTGCCTATAATGTCCAAGAAGATGGACTCCATTTACTTTCTTGCTGTGTTTTTGTTGTACAGTTCCTTCATTCTAAAGGATGATTTTTGTTTGTTACTTGGTGTTTTTTAAGAAAGTACTCCTTTCCTTGTTTATGTACAGTAGACTATTTGACACACTTTATTTTTAGAAATGGCTAGATAATTAGTGATTATGTGTAAATGACTGCAGATATTATTCTAGTGCACATGTATGTGTGTGTGTGTGTGTGTGTGTGTGTGTGTGTGTGTGTGTGTGTGTGTGTGTGTGTGTGTGTGTGTGTGTGTGCATATGTCTGTGTATGCATGTGTGCTTGCATGTGTCTGTATGGGGGTGCACATGTGTGTGTTTGTTCGGTTATCCTGTTTGAATTCACTCTGAAATAACTCTAATGTGGTTTTACATTAAGAAGGCCTACAATTGTTTTTCTAGTGGAAAAAGAAGGCATATAGTCTGTCTGAACTGAGTATCACACAGGAAGGCTTTAAGTGACACTACTTTATTGATCATGTGGCTATAGTCAGTTTTCTCTGCTTCTATTGGTATGTCATTTTTGCACAGTTCTTGGATCATTTCACAGAGCTCACAAACACTTAGCTTGTATCCAGTGTAATCCTACCACAGTTAAGTATTTTAAATTTACTTTTTGGACTTTTATGAGATATTTATATACTGCATTTTTGGCCCTTTATCACTATAAAGTATTGTGTTTTTCATTGACTTTTCTGATAGTTTATTTACATTGTAGTGATATTAAACATACGTTTCTAGCTAGTTTGATTGTGCTGTAATGTGGTTCTACATTAAGAAGGCCTGACGCTGCTTTTTTAGTAGGAGTAGAAGGTTGCCTGGTCTGTCTGAATTTAAAAATTTTATATAAAATTACTCTAAAATGTTAATGTTACTTAGTTGCTCAAAGAGCAATTAGTTTGAGCACGGAATTGCACCACCCACATGAGTTTGGTTTTAGATAGTCCTGGTTGTAGTCTATACTCTACAACAACCAAGCTAGCCAGCTGAAAATGTCCATGAACAATCTGACCTATACAAAGTGCAAGAAGTAAAATATTTATTAACTAAACATATCAACACATGTTCATAAGATCTTTCATCCTTTATAGAGACTTCACTCTAGTTCTTTATATATACACTTTTACTCTCTTCTCATAATTACAATCAATTAATTATGTAAATATAAAAATAATTCCTTAAAGAGCCATTTCCTAAAATATGCAACTAAATTTGTTTGTATAAAATAGGCTAATATATGATAAAGTTAATAAAGTGCATTAGTATTAAAACACAATCTCAAGTTCTTCTTTTAATTCAACTGCAAATAAATAAGCACTTTTATATATGTATTATTATTAAGATAAAATGTCTGCTTTTTATTTCAATACTGAAATAACTGAAACTTGATATTTGAGGCCAGGAGACAGTGTTGCATTCAGCCTCAGCTGCCAAACTAGCTCCCTTTTCACAAGTAGCCCTTGCCAGTCACCAGCATAGGGTTGATGTTTATGTTTTCTAAAATGCCAAAAGTAAATCTTTTAAAATCAATGCATGTGCAAAAAGGCTTATACAGGGTGTTTGTTTCTTTCCTATTACTTATATCATGTAAGTGTTCATATAATCTTATTTTTAGTGCCCTTTTGTTCTTCCCAATATAGAAGGCTGAACAATTGTCACATTTAACTAGGTAAACAATTTTACTGGTTGCAAAGTTCCCATTACTAAATACCACCCTACTATGTAGCATGCTGTCCAAAACTATACGTTTCTCTTTTATGATGTATCCACATTGTTTACAACAACCACAACACACTGTTCCCTTATCTGAATATATAAGATGACTTGCTCCTTCCTCAAAAAGCTATTTAAAGTTTTTTTCCCATCTTATAAGCAAAAACAGGTTCTTGTCCCACCAGTTCTTATATTTCTTTGCTCACCCTAAAAATGTTACAGTTCCTTTTCACAATAGCCTTGATATCATCAGTGTAATGGTTATGCCCCAAAACCAATGCCTTTTCAAAATGACCGTCTTGGGAAATATCCCTTGATCTAATCAATTCTGTTCCTAACAAGAGCTGGTATTTTATCTCCCATCCTTGGTACACTTCTTTAATATGAAAATCAACAATTTTTCTGGATAGCCCCTGTCTAAAAACATTTCCATTAACTTCATTAATTCATCCCAAACATCTTCATATACAGATACCATCCTAGCTATATGAATAGCTTGCACTTTTACCAATCTTTTTTTTTTTTATTAAAATGTGGGTGGTTACTAGAAAAATGCAAATATGCACTACCAAATTTCTCCTTTCTAAAAACATTTGACTTAAAACTGCTTGACCTGTGGGAGATTCAGGTGTCCAAATAAATAACCCCCTCTTTACTCCAACAATGTATAAACTTGAAATACTTGGAGAAGCTGTTCAAATAATTTAAAAAAAACTTAGGTATCTCATCCATATCACCATCACACCAAAATAAATATGTTACCCAAAAATCTGATATAAATGCTTATTATAAGGGCTGGGGAAGACATGCTCCCTTTCCCAACCTAACATAACAATGTTCGCAAATGCTAGAGCACAAGATTCACCCATTGTTATGCCTGTAATTTGCTGATAATACTCCTCCTCAAAATGTGCAAAATTGTTTTCTAAAACCAATTCCAAAAGTTTAACTGCAATGAAAATCAATTCCTTTGGTATTGAATAATGTTGATGCAAAATCACCCGAAAATACTCCACGCCCTCCTTCTTGGGTATAGTGGAAGAAAGATCAACAACATCAGTTGTTAAGAAAACTAACTCTTTTTTCCATAAACTTTGTTTAAATTTACTCAAAAAGTCCTAAGAGTCCTTAACCAGGTGCAGGGTGTTAAACACTACATATTTTACTCAATTGTCTAGTGTAACTGCTATGGGATGAGTCTTTGATCCTTTTGCTAATACAATAGGCCTGAAAGGGGGATTTTCAACACTTTTATGGACCTTGGGAATCCCAAAAAATATTTGGGATAACAGGTTTAGGTTGTTGCAAAAAATGGCAAATATGCATATCGGTACGTTTATCCAAAATATATTCTTCAACATAAGAGTCTATCCTCCAATAAGCAATATAAATTAAATGTTTCGATATGGGAGAATATAGTACATTATTGTGCAATAAATAAGTCATTGCATTTTTGTAGTCTTCAGTTTTAAAAATGACCACACCATCCCATTTATCTTCCTTCATCACTCTTATGTCTTTATTGTTCCTCAAGGCTCCTAAAAATCTCCTTCTCCCTTTTTGAGAGATTATTGTACATTTTCTTATCTTGAGAGAGCAATTTGTACATATCTTCCATAACTTCTTTCTTAAAAACTTCTATCACTGCATGCAAAGGGAGATAATGGTACTATGTCCTTTAGAGTGAAAAGAATTAGCTGATTTTTGCTCATTAAGTTTTGTTTGATTCTTAAAAAATATTTAAAAATGTAATTTTCTTACAAACAATTTCAGCTCTAACATACAGTTAACCTCAACAACTGATCTGGTGGGAACAAACTTGAACCCTTTCAAAAACAATGTAAAATGTTCTTTAGTCAACAGAAAGTCCATATAATTATATATTTTGAAAACTTTGTTGGACCCAATAATGCCATCGTTACTATAAACAATTACTTCCTCCTCAACTCCCCCATGCCTGTAATTGTCCCTCTTTGGGGAATACTGTTGGTATTGCCCTGAATCCAACATCTGTTGAGATCTGCTGACCAGTCTTCCTGACCAGTGTACTTGTTGAAAATCTTGTGGTCTTGGAGAGAAGGACTCATGCTCGTCCAACTCTCTACTATGATCCCCTCTAGAAACTGCACTAGCAACAAGAGGTGACTGACTGCTTTCTACAGATCTTACCCCCTTCTTTTCTACTTTATCATCTGACAATCTGGGGATATAATATGCTTTCCTCTAAAAAAATTCTTACCATTCCTTTCAAGTTTCTGCTGTTTTTTAATAAAAATGTTGCACTTTCTATCAACCTTACCCAAAACCTTCTCATATAACAATTTATACTCACAAAACAATAACTCATTCATACCAGTGGAGGTCAGGAAATTTGCACTGTAACTTCCAATGGGCACAACCAAAGCCTTTTCATAGAATCAAATTGTCCTCACAGTTCAACAAATGTCATATCTCTGGAACCTTAAGGATTATTAAAGAAGTATAAATGGCAAACTCTTCAGCATAATCTAGTTTTATAGTGGTAGTATTTTTTAGGTTCTAGGCCTTAAACCAAATTTTATGTCACAGTAAACACAGTAACTATAACATTTGCAATATTTTTTAAACAACTTACAATATCTGAGCAACCACTGAAGTTACACACATGCTGTCACCATCATTTTATTCATCCATCTGAAGGCTTTCATATGAGTCTAAGGCATTCTGTCTGTATGACTTGGTTTTTGACATAGTTAGAAAATATGAAAATTATAAATTAATATCATAGAAACAACAGTTAATATCTATTTACCTGCACTAAGCAGAGGTCAAGTATTAATGCAGCTGAGTTTGCTACTGTGTAAGCTTTAAGATAAAATCTTTTAAAACCTTGTACATAAAATGATTTTGGAATTAATGATGGAAATATGAACAAGCAATATCTGATGCCTACAGGCATCAGTAGGAGTTAACTGCAGATGCACCTGGAGCTGTCACTTAGATGTAATGAGTTAAAATAGTCTTATTTAAATTATCAACTTCTAGCCCTAAAACTTCCAGTGTTGCTTCATTGTACTTTGTAATCTTCATAATCAGCTGAAAAACCACATTTGTCAAAAAAAAACATATAAAATCTGCAATTATTTCCATGTTATAACATAACCTGAATGGGAATTTTTACATTCTCAGACCCTGGGGCACAATTTGTAACTTCAAACATCCTATTAAGTACCCCATCTCAATTTGTAAACATTTACACCAAAACAATTTATTTTCTAACATAAAAATCCATTCCATTAGCATGGGACATTCCTAAACAAATTCAACAATATTCCCCTGAAAAGGTCCTCTTCTCGTACCATTGAATCCAAATGCCTTGTCTATAATACTTTTAAAAACAGGCATAGGATGCAGCCCCATTCCTTCATGTCATGCTTTTACTTTTGTCAGACTGCAAATTCACTTCTAATGTTTTACCAGGATTCAATAAACCGGTACCTGTCACTTTGGCGCATTTCACAAAGCTCACAAATACTTAGCTAGTATCCAGTGTAATCCTACCACAGTTAAGTGCTTTAAATTGACTTTTTGCACTTTTAAGGGATATTTACGTGTATTGTATTTACGAATGATATACTGCATGTTTTGCCCTTTATCTCTGTAAATTATTGTGCTTTTCATTGACCTTTCTGATGTTTTC
>NC_056735.1:563160514-563258014 GCF_019279795.1 Protopterus annectens
CACTGTTTGTGCATAGGATTTCTTTTTTATCGTGCCTTCCACAACCTCCTCTTATTGTGTTTTTTCCATAATCTCACCCCATGAAGCTGCCAGTTCCCTGTCTGGTTGACTTTGATTAATCATTTCCTTTAGGTAAGCATCTCACAACTCTCCTGACTGGAGGGTTTTTACAACACAGTCTTGTGTTTTATCTTGAGACTGAAACAAACCCTGCCAAAGCAAATCCTCTGTCAGCATTCACTCCATCTGACACTTTAACTGGCCTTTGAAAATGTTCAGCTGCCTTCTCCGCAGTCTCCTTTACACAACACTCTACTCTTAACTTCTTCATCATCTCTGACTCCTTCTCTGATAAATGCAAAACATCTGCAGTACAAATGACAACAACATAATGCAAAATACCCTTGCTATTATCTTCTCCAACCTCCATGTTCACTGTGAAAAGCTTCCTGCTTCACTGAGCCACCTACAAGCACAGATTAGAAGACAGGAAGTGGTACAATAAAAATAATCCCCATACACAAATGAGTAAGAGAAGATCCTTGATGCCCTGGCCAACTTTCTCCTAATAGTACAAATACAACCTTGTGCCTCCCTGAGAAGAGGCCACTAGTGTGAGTAACCCAAACAACAAAAGATAAATAAATAACATTTTACATCCAGCTCATGCCCCCAGAAAATCTGATAAATTATATAAGCTTCCCCAGACCCATAAATTTCTTTGTTCAAATCCTTGGTCAGAATCTGCAGTAATTTCTCTATTAAAACCATCTTCTGCCAAACACATTATGGCAGCTAACCGTGTTCCATCTAACAAGAATGAAAAAGGCTTTAATATGTTTGGAAAGATAGTTTATGCATCTTCTACCTTAGACTTCAGAATAGTACATTTTCAGATACACATACTTAAGTTTCAGCTGGCTTCCTTTTATAATGCAATAAAGTAAATTACTGATCTTCTGCCTTCAGAGATTAAGACATGAATGTTTTAAAATCTTTTGTGTCTCAGGTAACTCAACACTCTCAAAAATGTTCCTATGACACTGGTGATGCTGTTTCTTGAGCAGCTGCCACTGGATCAGTCATAATAGGAGTTGCTTGGCTGCATTCTCAGAATATTTCAGAGAATGAGAAAGCTGAGCTTCTGAATGGTCCTCTGTTAAAAGGGATATTGTTTGGTCCTTCATTTGCTGAGATCCTCAAAAGATTTCATGAAAGGGGAAAGTTAGTTCAAGGGGTTACCAAGATTTTATCCCATCTAATATTTAAATGTAATAGAAAGTCTCCTCCCAGTTTAAGATCCTCTTATAGGGATCAGAATAAACAATGACAGCAGAGCACAGAGAAATAGTCTTGTAGAGAGCAATAGAAAAGAGATTCAAAAAAGAAAACAGCATCCACCCAAAAGCAAGGACAATCTAAAAAATCAGATTGTCTATATGCCCCAACTTGTGTTTTCCTCTCTCCACCTGGCCAGCCCCATAAAGATTTCCCAAATTCTTTGCTTCCATTTTCCTTGTGGCACCAGAAATCTTCAAACATAGGTTCTTAGAATCATTGAAGATGGTTACATTCAGCAGTAGGATTCCCTTCCTCCTTTCCAATGAATGACTCTTTACCCAATAAATCTAAGCTCTTGTCTCTTCCTGTTCTGGATCAAATGTTTTCTCAAGTGGCAATATAACTGGTTCCTCCAGATCAAATAAGGAAAGGATTTTACTTAAGGATATGTCTGTGGCAATTAAAGAAGTAATATGGAGACCTGTTCTAGAACCATCTTTTCTAAGCATTCACATCAAGATTCAAAATTTCAAAATGCTGTCTCTGCAGTCTCTGTTACCCCTCATTTCTACTGGCCATTTTCTAGTAACACTAGATTCAAAAGATGCTTACAATCACATTCCATTTCTCAAAGTTCTCATATGCTGTTTCTATGTCTGGCTTACATTTTCTGTTTTCTGCCTTGCCCACTGGGTTGTCAACAGCACAGTTAGTACTGTCAAAGTGCAAAGCACATGTAATAGCACATTACAGGCTACAAGGCATTCACACCGTTGCATATTCAAATGACTTTCTTGTTTTTGCAGACTTCTTCAAGAGCTGTCAAAAATCTCATTCTTGCGTAAAGAGCCTTTTTTCAAATTCTGAGATTTCAAGTGAAGCTACTGAAATCCTATTCATTCCATCTGACAGGACAGTATTTCTAGGATGTCTCCTAGATACATCATTTTTTTTCTCAGAACAAAGTAGAATTCTACAAAGAGCAGTTTGTGATATTTTCCAACCAGACATTGACAAATGCCAGGGAATATCTCAGAATTCTAGGTTTCATAGCTTCTACAATTCCCATGATTCCTTCAGCAACACTGCGCATGAGAAAAAAATCAATGGACCATCGTGTCAGTTTGTATACAACCCTATCCTTTTAGATCCCAGTGCTATGGTTTGTAAAAAAGGAGATATTTTGGTGGCGAATCAGTTATTTGCCAACCAAGGTCCCCCCTTTTCCTTTCCTACCCATACTCAGTCTGTAATAACAGATGCCTCAGACTTTGTTGGGGAGCTGTATCCAAGGAGGTGAAAGTACAGGGTCTGTGGAGCACACCATACAATTTGAAACTGATAAATATTAAAGAAATGATGGTACTAGCAAATGCTATTAAATTTGTAAACTATCTTTGGATTCCAGATCATCCACAAGTAATCACAGACAACATCACGGTGATGCCATACATAAACATATATAGAGAGGAAATGAGTCACTTCCCTTATCGCCACTACTATATTCATGCCTGTATGGTGTATAAAAAATGTTTGGATATAGTTACACACATTTCAAATGTATTCAAATAAATCTAAATAAATATTTTTAATAATTTTATCATGTATTTATGAAATTGACTAAATTATCTACTTAAAGCCAATAATTTGAGAAAACATTTTATGGACAATATCTAAGGGAAGGGTTTTTAAATCACCTGTAGTACTTTTTAAACTACCTGTAGTACTTGATAATTTCATTTATATTGTATATATGTTTACATTTTAGTTACATAATATAATATTGTGTGTTAGTAAGATAGATATATAAGGCAGAGTTCTCTGCGTAGTGTAATAGATAGGTTATTCCGTTGATTGGTACATAGAGTTATCTTCTAAGTTTCTTTTTACATTTTAAACTGCTAGCTACTGTTATACATATAAATATCAACAACATTATTAGTATTATTATTATTCTTATTGTATTTAATGTTGATATATATAGTTTTCATGTTTGGGATTGAAGTTTAAATGTTTTTTATATGTTAGAGCAATAGTTTGATTTGAAACAGCTTGAATGTGATGTAATTTTTTGCATACTATTTAAAGGCATCAGATTTCATCAGACTTGTATAACAGTTGTCTGAAGAAGGTGGGGAAGGTTTCCCTACCGAAAGCGCTTACTTGGTTTTTAATAAACGGCTATCTGTTTCAGTGTTAAAAACGGCTACCTGTTTCAGTTTTTAAACAACGGCTATCTGGGTTTACATTTGTTCAGCCTAACAGCCTGCCTTTCTTCATTTGGTTTCACTTGTTTGGATTAGTTTTGTTCATGGTTTCTTCCCTTAGTAATGAAAGTTGCTCCTAGGGGTCTTCCATTAATTGATCCAACTGTGGAAAACTCCTCAAGCAGATCTGTTTGCCTCCACTCACAACAGGCATTTAAAGAAATTCTGCTCCAAGACTCCTTGCACAAATGTTTGGAAAACAAAGGCTTTTTCATTTCCATAGTGGGGTTGTTTCTGTATAGCTTTCCACTTTTTTTTTCTGATAAACAGGGTCTTCACAAAGTTTCAGAAGCCTTTCTAAAATCATTTTGCCCAGGCAGCAGTTGTCCTCCTTTCTTTTGAAAATGGACAAGGGCAATTACCACAAGCTTCCTCACTGGAGGGATTTATTCCTACAACACAGGTGTTTGTTGATCTTACCCAACTTTCAATTTGTTCATCTTACTGCCTCGATGATAGAATTTAATGTCTTGCAGGCACCTGTTTTTTGAGGGCATGCTGCAAGTATTAAAGAAGAATGAGAAGCCTGCTACTAGAATATCATAACTGGCTACACAGAAAAGATTTTCCAGCTGGTGCCAAAGCAAGAATGAGAATCTTTTTAAAGCTCCAGTATATTGGTTTGATATTATTTGTGTGAGATATTATTCTCTGGCCTCTCTTACACTTCTATCAAAATTCACCTCTCAGCCATGTCAGCTTATCTGACAATGGATCCTCCCCTTTCTACTCTGCTTCAAGTGAAACAGCTTTTTAAAGGGGGTCTACATATCTGTCGTCCTAGATGACAGTTGGCTCCTTCTTAGCATCTTAATTTTGTATTGGAAAAATGTATACTTTTTTCCTTTTGAACTTGCTCAGTGGCCTGATTTGAAGTCCTTTTCTTGGAAAAAAAGTGTTACTCAATGCTCTGATTTTTGTAATAAGAGTATTTGAGTTACGTGCTTTTACAACGATTCAGCATTCTCATTTTTCAAAAAAGCAAATCATTCCACTATGCCTAAAGTGGTTTTAGAATTTACATTGAGCCTAAGCTATTCATCTTGCTGTTTTTTTTTTCCAGAAACAAAAAGAGGAGAAATAATTCTACACATTCTGGATGCCCACATGCATCTCAAGTACTATATTGACAGAAGAAAACATTCAAGAATTGTAATCACATGTTCATTTCCTATGACGATAAAGAAGGGACAATCAGTGTAAAGACAAACAATCCCTAAATAGTTATCACATGCTTCTGTTTTTTGTTATTCATACCATAGCAAGACACCTCCTGTCAAAGTTAGGGCTTTGGTAACTTTTGTGTTTTTTTTATTCTTTTTTTTTTTTTTGGAAAGTTGTGGAAATATCATAGAGGCAGTAACCTGGTTTTCTGAGTACTCATTTATCAATCACTACAAGCTGGATTCTTCTTTTAAGTCCAAAGAAAGCTTTGCTAGGATTATACTCAAAGGGCTCCTGGACTCTGATCCTTATCTCTCCTCCCTTTACTTCTAAGGTCTGATATTCATCCAGTGTAGTTTAGGCAATTGTAAAAAGGATTTAATGATGAACACAGAACAGTTTTGTAAGTAAACTTAACATAACAGTAGATATTTGCACAAATCTCTGTTGCAGTACAAAACCATCCCTCATTCCTTCCTTTTTCTTTTTCTGTTTTCTTTTTTCAAATATAATGTTTCTTTCTTTTTCTTAAATGAATTTTGAAAATAATAATATATACAGAGAAGAAAAAGGAAAGAAATACATAACAACACATATAAATATTAAATATAATGAAACAGAGATTTGCAGTGTACACACTTCACAATGTTCTTTTAACAGATATCACATTTATCTACAGTCACTTTCCATTGATATAGAGTTTTCTAAGATATGATTTTAAATCTACACTTATGGCAAGAGTAATGTATTGATACAACAACTATTTACATTATTTACATTTAGATGTCACCATAAATATTTTCATGTATTGAATAAGAAAGAAAAGGATAGAAGACAGGTGGTTATCTCCTTAATTAAGGCCTTCATTTTCATGTTACAGATTCATAGTTTCAGAATCTGGATGCAAATAGAACAAAAAGGTTGACTGGAATATATTAGGTGTAAAAGTCTGCTTTTTAATCTTTAAGTAATGTAACCAGAAGAGAGCCCCAATATTTCTGGAAATATGAGAGATTATTTTTATTTTTAATGTTCAGTTTCTGCAATGATATATATTTAACAGCCATAGGAACTGCGGTGGTGGTGCTGCGGTAGCATTGTCACCTGACAGTAAGACGTTGTCCTGTTTGATTCCCAGCTAGAGCGTCTTCTGTGTGGAGACATGCGTGAATGGGCGAACCTTCGTTGAAGGTTGTGCATCAGGGCCAGCAACTCAGCACGTAAAAAATCTACTGCCAATCATTAGAGGACTGGAGTTCCACTGTGGCGATCCCTAACCGGGAAAAGCCGAAAGACACAATATTCTTATAGTTTATTCATATAACATTAGATCTATCTAGCCAATTTTTGGCAATGTAACATTTAATTAGTGCACATATTGTGATCAAAACATGTTTATGCAAGTTTGTAAGATTTTTAAGCATTATATGAAAGATTGCAATTTCTCATGAGAGTGTCAACTTTTCATAGCCCATTTTATCTCGTTTAACTTTTAATGAGCACCACAGTTTATAAACATATTTACAGCTCAAATTACATGTAATATATCTGCCATTTCTGAGGAACAGAATGGGCAATGTGGAGAACATTTTGAGTTAAATTTGTTTAGGGAGACAGGTGTGTGATATGTATTTTTGTTAATCATAAGTTGAGTGTATATTAGACTTTTGAAGGGTGCAAGCTTAAACATATTTTCTATTGCATTAACTTTTTGATCTGTGGTAATATTATTATTGTTTTCATTCCAGTAATTGGAATATAATAGTGAAGATTGAATTTGTCAATATTAGTTTATAAACATTGGATAGCATTTTGGTTTTATACGATAGAACTTTTAAGATTGTTACAGTCAAAGTAATGTTCTACTCATTGACCTTTGATTTTGACATTTTTGCATGTATAAGTAATTTAAGCTGTTTAAATAGTATCGTATTTTTGATACTTCCAAATTATCTGTAATATCAGCTATCTTGCATTTTTACAACTGAATGATTTCCCATACTGTAATATTTTAGATTTGAGGGTAATTGTTTAGGTCTAGCATATTTTTATTTAATTTCAGATTAGGGTTAAGATGTATAGGTTATAGAAGTTCAAGGGCATTTTCTAAATGTAGGGATGATATTAGTTTTTGAAAATATGTTCATTTTATTTTTCATCATTGCATGAATTTTAATTTTCTTAAACTTTCCTGTTTAATATAAGAAATTGCTTGCTTTTGGATTAATATTTTGACAGTTAATATGAAGATACCATATCTTAACCCATTTAGGGAACCACTCTTGGTCAGTTGGATCAAAATTTGTTACTTGATTCAATCCAGTTAATCCAATTCCACCCCTTTCTTTAGGTAAGATAAGTTTATTATAATTGATTCTGGTAGATTTTGGGTACCATATGAATTTTGAAAGCTCTGTTTTCATTTTAGAGAAAAACTATTTTGGAGTGCTTAGATTAATAGCATTCAATTGATATAGAATTCTTGGAAGAATATTCATTTTTATGATGGCAGCTCTAGATAAGAGAGATAGTTTAATATTCTTCCACCTGGGAATATCTTGTTCAATAGTTGTTCATGTTTTTAGTAAGTTTTCTTTCAACAATTCTTCATGGGTGTGTTCAAATTGGATTCCTAGATATTTTAGTGAATATTTTACCTTAATTATAGTTTCTGGGAAATAAAATTCTCTGTGACCGAGAGGGTTTATTAGGAAGATAAAGGATTTAGATGGGTTAATTTCATAGTTTGTTATGTTTGTGAATTCTTCAATGGATTACAAAATGTTATATACATCTGAATCTGTGAGTTCAAAGTAGATATTTAGATCATTGGCAAAGGCTATACATTTTAATTTAATATTCTGAATTGTTGGTATACTGTGGAAAGTTTTTTTAGGCTAAAAAAAGCATTAGGGGATCTTTGTAAAGGTTGAAAAGATAGGGGGAGAGGGGACATCCCTGTCTAGTTCTGTTGATGATTTTTATCAGTTTTCATTTTGTTTTATTTATAGAAAGTGTTGTAGACATGTTATTGTAAATCATTTTTATGATATTAATAAATTCATGGGGTATATTAAAGTATTGGAGAATTTTAAAAAGAAAACCCAAGTTAACTCTGTCAAAGGCAATGGTTGCATCCAAGGATAAAGCATATCTTGGGTATCTTTCTTTTGCCAAGAGTTAAATTATTGTATCTAGAGTAAGGGTATTGTCTCTGATTCATAAAATCTAGTTGTTCAGGAGATATTATAGATGGTAGCAATTTTTGTATTTTGTTTGCTAATATTGAAGTTAGTATTTTAATGTCTATATTAATAAGAGCAATAGGTCTGTAGTTATAGGGGTTGGTTTTATCTGAGTTAGGCTTAGGCATGAGAATAGTTTTTGAGTTATTAATATACAGGTCTGAAATACTATAACAGATGATGTAGTTATAAACTTTTAGCAAGACAGTTGATATTTTCAAGGCAATGTTTTTATATAATTCATCTATAAAGCCAGCTGGCCCAGGAGCTTTACTCACTTTTAATTTCTTTATTACTAATTTAAGTTCTTTTTAATGTAAGGGACACTTTGAGAAGATTGTTTTGATTATCACTTAGAAGAGGGAATTCTAATTTTTTTATGAATTTCTCATTCTTCTGGGTGTATTTGTTTTTTGGGATTTATAGATGTTTAGAAATGTCTTCAAAAAAATCAATAATATCTGAGTTTGTGTGCAAAGTTTTATCTTTATAGTTTACTTCTGTTATCCGGGGGATTGACATTGATTAATCTTGCTAGTGTTTTGGAAGATGTTTGGGCCCATTTGGAATATTTATAAAGTAATTTAATTCTGTAATGTAATATTGTTGTGACTGTAAAGAGTAAAGCTGTTTTTGCAGATTTACTATGGTGTTTTCTAATTCAGTGGTGTAGTTGCTTTGAAGTTCTTTTTCCACTTTTTTTATTTGTTTTTTCCAATTTAAGCTTTTTTGTCATTCTCTTTTTTTTTATAAAATGACACTTTTGTATTAAGATACATCTAATTACTGCTTTAGTTGCAGCCCATTGATCTTTGTAGGGTAAGTCACTATTAGAGATATTATTTTCTAACTGAGTGAGAATGTTAGCAATCTCTTGTATAGCTTCCATTTTTTGAATTAAGTTTACATTAAGAGTCCAATTTGAATAATTTTGATTAATATGTTTTGCCTTAAAGCTACTAATTTCAATTGAGATTTTTGAGTGCTTGGAAATAGATCTAGGATCTACTTTATACGTAATTCCATTAGTTGATAAATATTCAGAGAGCAAGAAAAAGTCAATTCTTGACCATGACTTGTAACATGTAGAGAAGTTTGCATATTTATTTATTTATTGATTTAATATCTTGTTTCAGAACATAGGAGTCTATTAAGTTAAAGTAATTTATTAACTCTTCCAAAGCTAAAATAATTTGAGATAAGTGCCTATTATTTTATGTGACCTGTCTTTTGTTGGGTTAATTAACGCATTCCAGTTTCCTCCTAGGATAAAAATAGCAATTTGGGAATTGCATTAGTAGATTATAGACTTCATATATGAAATTCTGCTGGTTCATACAAAGGCCATAGATATTCAAGAAAAGTATGGGTTTAGTATATGGGGGATAAGAACTGGTGAACTAATATCATCCTCCATTTACATCTGAATTGTGGTTCATAATTTTACATTGAAAGGATATTTTGATTATAATTGCTGCTTGTTTCGAAACGATATTATTCCCAGCTGCTATAATTTGTTTTATCCAAGTTTTAGTTCTGTTTTTATCCCAATGTTCATTTCCTGGAGAAAAGTAACATTAAATTTAGATTGATATATTAAATGCATAAGTAAGTTTTTCTTTTTCTTATCTTGCAGGCAATTAATATTCCACAAATCAATTATTATCATTTCCCTTGACTAGTTGTTTCTCTGTGTTCCTTTTATAATTTGATAAGTTTTTATTATTGTGCTTAGTAAAGTAGAGTGATATTAAATAGTATGAATTGTTTATCATGGTGACATCTTACTCCCCCAGAACTACCCTAGTGCCTAACCACCGATACCCCTGGTCTGAAAGAGTAAAACATGAGATCCTTTTAAGTGATTTATACAAGTTATTATTCAAATAAACTTTAAGATACCAGGAAGAACTATAATACAACATTATTTTGATATCCCAAGTAACAACAGCCTTTGATCAACACCCATTCACTATTAGAATAATCCTATAGATTGAAGTTTGAACTGATTTCAACCTAACAATTTGACTTTCCTTCTTTTGAGTTTTCCTTTTTCATTACCATTATTCCAGATTTAAAATAAAATGTTACCAAGTAAGATATAAAAATAACTTTCTAAAAGACATTCTAAATATTTTCTAAGGAGAAAGAAAATTTACAAACATCATTCAAATAATAACAACCTTGTCTTTCTTAGAAGAAATGTGATAGATTATCATTTATAGTTTAGGACTTGTTATGAATTACCCAATTATTTTGTTTATTAATCTGAATTAAATTCAAGAAATGTTAGGTTAAAGATAGATAAAGAATAGCAATTATAACATTAATATACTAAGCGAGTAATGAGTGGAATTCTGTTAGTAATTACAATTTTAGAGGGGAATATGCCATCATATTAAGTAAACTAAAAAAAATGTACATTAAAGGGATTAAGCTAATAAAGCAGGTGCAAAGTGTTAGTCAAGAAGTGCAATTTAGGAGTAGTTATTACAGAACTGTGAATAAAATATTTTTTAGTTAGATCCATGCATTAATTGATAGCTCTAACTAAATAACTTAACATTTAGGAATCAGTAGGTTTAAAGGTTTAATAATGATTATTAGAATGTAAGAGGTTATTTAATAAGAGGATTTGCAGATACCTATGCTGAGTACAAACCAAACTCAATGTCAATAATATATATATATATATATATATATATATATATATATATATATATATATATATTAATATTAGTTTTATGTTTGCAAAAGGGAGGAAGAAACAAGAAGAAACAACTTAGTAATTTACAAGTGTTGCACTACCCATATAAGAAGGGAGAATCATTTCCAATCACATAATAAGCACATATAGTATCTACATTTTTGTATACTTTATACGTATGTAGTTTGTTTGGAAAGAAAGAAAGAAAGAGTAGAGGGCATAATAAATTTAAACATTTAAATAATAAGGGTCCTAATAACTCCACTTAATACAGTCTAAATTATGACATGATAGTGACAATAATAAAGGATTAGTTTAAAATGGGGAATCTGTGATTAACAGTTTCCATTGCATTCTAATTATAAAAATAAGGCACACAGATACAAGCCTACATGAAACAGCAGTAAAATTAAATATTTTAGTTCATTCTCATGTTTTAGGATCACTATATTAATATAAGTGATGTATCGTACATTCTGATGGTAATAAGTACAGTGATCAGCTACCCTTTCAAGACACACATTTAAAGAAAGGAAATTTGCCCTATAAACAGCAGATTAAGCTCAAACACTAGTCTATAATCTACTAATGCAATTCCCAAATTGCTATTTTTATCCTAGGAGGAGACTGGAATGCGTTAATTAACCCAACAAAAGACAGGTCACATAAAATAATAGGCACTTATCTCAAATTATTTTAGCATTGGAAGAGTTAATAAATTACTTTAACTTAATAGACTCCTGTATTCTGAAACAAGATATTAAATCAATAAATAAATAAATAAATATACAAACTTCTCTACATGTTACAAGTCGTGGTCACTTAAGCAGGTGAGCATAAATTAAAAAAACAAACAGCATAAAATATCATTGATTCAGGACCTCAACTGTGCAGCATTTTTGCAGAATGTCCAGATTTTCGGCTCATATTTTTGGTCTGTTCTGAATAAAATTTGTGGTTTTCTGGCAAATCACTGAACACTGATGTCACTAAATAATGACATACATGTGAGTTTTAGAGTCCATATCTTTCAGCAAATGTGTGCTAATACAGATCCTATTACTCTAGCAACTTTCTAAGGTTATAAGAGCAATATTTAAAATCTGCCCTATTTTTGCACCTTTGTCCCCCCTTTATTTTTGGCTTTGTCCAGATTGCTTGTGCTAGGAGGTTGAGAGTTATGTTGTGCAGCACTAACAGGTCTAAATATTAGAGGATGGCATAATGAGATAATAAGATCTGCATTCAAAGGCGGATTTTTTAATTGGTCTAAAAAAAAATAAAGAAACATTACATGGTGCCATCTTAAGGTGAACATAAAGTGATTAGCATGGAAGATAATATATAGATAAGAGTCTTAGATGTAAGAATTCTAAAATATGAAAGCTAGTTGAGTGGGGTACAGGTTACTAAATGATTCTTACTAAATGAAAAGCACTTTTTTCACATAGATTGTACCTGCAAATAATCACTCACAAGTATAGAAAGAAATAGAAAAATTGCCCTTTAAACAGCAGTTTAGATGTGTTATTTCCACTCAGGCATGTCAGCCAAAAAGTTTATAACATACAACATGAGAAACTTGCAAGTAAGCCAAAAACTTAAAAACAGTCAGTTTAAAAGATCAGCGCCATTTATTCAGAGTGTAGATCAAGCCAGTAGACTGCAGTCGTTCTTACTTATTTCCAACAGCATGAATGCTTGTGCAAGGTAGATCTTCATTCACATCTTGGGATGATGATATTTAAAATAATTTCACAGGAACCAGCAGGAATAAGATAGCATGTTCCCTTTAACATGTAGTGGAAGCAACTGAAAAGCACGTAAGAGGGTACTGCCGGTCCCGTTGTCTTATACACTTCCTGGGACTTCCGGGTTCATTTAGAACTTTGCAACGGAGAGGAAATTAAGGTAATTCCTTGTTTTATTTGCTGACTAAGATTATTAGATATATATTTAGAAACATTTTGTTCAGTAAGGGGTTTAAAGATGAATAGAAATATTATGCATCCTTTTTCATTTATTTAGCATTTCATTAAAAGGTTTTATAAAGTAGATTTGGCCTCTTCTGGTGAGCTCAATTGGTACTTGTGTTCCTTATATTGAAAAAACAACAAAGCAGGATATTTCATCTGAAATCTTACTTTCTTATTAATTAGGTATGTACAGTAAGGAGATAATAATTATCTTTGTTGTTTGATTTGAAGTGGAAGGTCTTGAGCTATGGTTATTTTATCGCCCCTCCAGAGAATTTTTTTTTTTTTTTATTTAGCTACTGAAATAATAGTTTGTACATGAGAAAAATTTAGGATTCTAGCATAGATTTGTCTAGGGATGTCAAAAGTTTGTGCTTTGCAAAGTGAGCGTTGAACTCTTGCAATGTTAATTCCATGGACAAAGTCCTTCTTGTCAAGCCAAACCTCTATGAGTTCCTTTATAATAGTTGGTAACTGTGCTTTTTCAAACTTTTCAAGAACACCTTTGACCAGAATATTATTTCTTCTACTTCTGGCCTCTAGATCAATTAGCTTTGGTTGAATTTCTTTTACAGAGGTCATATTCACATTTACATTTTTTTGGATCTCATCCATCCTTAACTCATTATTTAGCGTTTTAGCTTCATTTTGTTCTAATCTGGTTATAATTTGTTCCAACCTGTTTCCAAAAGATGTTAGTTTTGCTGAAAAGCTTTGTATTTCTGATTGCAGAGGGTGAAGTGCTGATTTCAATTCTTTCAGGCTATAAGATTGTTCCAGTTTAGCTTTTTGGGATTATTTTGTGCTTCTTGTAGTTGTTTGTGTCCTTTGCCTTTTGGTACTGGTTTCTTTCTCAGGAGTGACTATTTGAGACAATCTTGTTTTTCATTGTTTGAGCATCCGTCTGCTCTATTTCATTTGACATTTTGCTTGAATATTGTTTTCCTTTATCCTTTAACCTTTATCCCTGAGGAAACACAGGCTTGGCAACATGTGGTAGGGATCGTTGAAGTAATGTAAATCCAGATTACTTTATAAAGTGAGTGATATTATTTAGAAAGGGAAATGTGCTTTACAGATCAGATATTATCTTAATGTTAGTGGTGGTTTATTATTGCTTACCGATTTTATTGAGCAATGTTCATTTTTTCAGTTAGATAGATAGACTGATGAGAGGAGCTGCAAGGAATGCGTGTTTGCTGACTGGCAACCATCTTGGAACCCTTCTCTTTCTTTTTCTTTTTTTTTTTTGTGTCACAGTATAGATATCTCTATGTATATCTATATCTATAGCTATAAATATAAATATATATATATATATATATATATATATATATATATATATATAATATATATATATATATATATATATATATATATATATAGTTTTATGTATATATATATATATATATATATATATATATATATAGTTATATATATATAGTTATATATATATATATATATATATATATATATATATATATATATATATATATATATTTACATATTTTATTTTCTCATTCCTGTCTTATACCAATCCTAGCACATACTTATTTGGCAAGGTTTTAGCTCTGAGACTTTGCTGCCCTAACCACTGTCTTTATACCAGTCTCCTTAAGTAAGTTGTACAGTGATTAGAGTGTGGAAGGTGTCCTAAAGTTCAGGCTGTTGGCCAGTTGACCAATGTTTCCAGGATGTATTAGTACTGCATCAGTGATCTATTTGAACTTCTATTGTTATGGTAAATTTATTTGCACACCTGTATTTTTTTAACCCCTGTCCCCAGGCATTTCAACAACCTTGTAGAAGACATTGAATTTCCAATTTGTTGGCTGCTAGGAGACTTCAGCTTTAACTTAACTTACAATTTATTTAACTCATTATATCCACGTGCTGCCTCTAGGTGCATCTGCAGTTATCTCCTACTGACACCGCTAGGTGTCAAAAATTGCTTGCTCATATTTGCATCCATAATTCCAAAACCATGCTATGTGTAAGGTTTTAAAAGATTTTGTCTTAACGCTTACACAATGGCTAACTCAACCCCATTCATATTTGCCCTCTGTCTAGTGCAGGTAAATAGATATTAACTGTTGTTTTTATGATATTTATATAGATATAATTTTCACATTTTTCTAAATATATCAACAACCAATTAACACAGACAGAACTCCTTAGCCTCTTATGTAATCTCTCAGCTTGATGAATAAATGCTGGACAGTATGTGTGTAACTTGAGTGTTTACTGAGATATTATAAGTTGTCTACAAAATAACACAAACGTAATAGTTACCATGTTTACCGTGACTTTTAAGACATAGAACCTAAAGAATTCTACCACTACAAAAATATTTTTTGATGAAAAGTTTGCCATTTACATACCTTTCGAGTGTACCTCATTACGAGGAATCTACCTCATTTAGGGCCTTAAAAAGTTCATGTTCCTCAAAGTTCCACATTGACAGGGTCTGACACACATTCAGTGTTAGGAATTTTTTAACTGATATCCATGGGAAATAGAAAGGAATCGTATTAATTAATTAAAAGACTTTTTTTATAAGTAAAACCAACATATTTTAACCATCCTATGAGCTTCCTAGTTGAATTTGTTAGGAAGCAGTTAGTCTGTGTTCCACATTTTGCCCATTTGTTCCACATTATGAGGCATAATGTTCCTCATTTCGGAGATGGAAGGTTGAGAGCTCTGGCCATTTATACTTCTTTCATAACTCCTATGGTTCCAGAGATATCAACATTTGTTTGAAATGTGAGGACATAGTTTGTTTCTGTCAAAAGGCTTAAGATCTGCACATTGGAAGTTACACTGTAAACCTCCTGATCTCCATTGGAGTGAATGAATGAAGTACCTGTGACCAAACACCTTACAAAAAAAAGAACTATATAAAATTACAGTGCCACAATAACACAAACAGAGCAAAGGGTAAAATAAATATGATATAAAGCAAATAAATTAATGAACAATTAAGATCGTCAGCTACAAATAGTGAAATAATGAATAGACCATAAAAGGAAGCAAATATATCCATAAACAGATGAAGATACGTTGGTTGTAGGTTTGTGCAGAAAGATATGTCTTAAATGCAATTTTAAAGCCAGCAAGATGTGGGGACTCTTTGAACTAACCAAGTAGCAATTTCCACAAAAAAGTACCTTGAAATCTGAAAGCCTGGATGCCAGAAGACTCAATAAAAAATGAAGGAATGGCCAGTAGCTTGATGAGGTCAAGTTAGCCTATAACAGAATGTAACCCCCTGCAGAAGGGGGAGACACAAGTCATGCAGCACTATTTAGACCAAACTAATGCATAATTCAATGTTCGATAGTTAGCCAGTGAAAGCTTTACAGAGATGGTGTAATGTGCAGACATAGATGCCACTGATAATATCTGGGCTGTAGAGTTTTGTGCCAAGGCAAGCAACTTCTGTGTCAGGAAGGCCTAGTAATAGGGCATTCAGTAGTCCAACCTAGAGGAGACAAGTGCAAGAACCATTATAGGGAGAATGGAAGATGGAATAAGATGCATGATCAGAAAGATATGGAGCAAGATAGATTGATAAGGCTAATTCCTTACAACCAGGAGATCATAAAAAGCTATAGTGAGAACAATTTCAGTACTATATTTAACACTTATTCTAGACAAAAAGGAATCACTAATGTCAGGATCTCTTAGTTAAGATTCCAGCTGAGTGTGGTCTACCCTCTTATGAATTTTACCAGCCAAAGGAGTACGTGAGATCAGGTTGTAGTTATCCAGATGTTCAGAATCTACTCCAACCAATTTGAGGATAGTAGTGACCAAGGCTTCCTTTAGTTATGATGGCAGTACACCTGCATCAAGTGAGGTCATGACAGCCTGCAAGTGTTATGGACATAAGTGCTCTAAGGATGTCAAAACAAGCTTAGTTTAACAACATTCCAAAGCACATATAATATTCTGCATGCTTGCGATAAATGACATGAGGTCATTATAGTCAGGAAAGGGTAATTTATGTTAACCAAGAAGTACAATCAAATCCTTCAGGCAAATAACAATGCATGGCTTAACATTTTCCAGCACCAAAGACCTGATGAAGGCAAGTGTGTCAGCACATTTCATCAAATGGTATAACGTTCCTTGTGGAAAGGCACTCTAGACTGTGAAGTCATCCCTACCACATAGATTGAAGCATATGACTGATTTGCTGTAGTGCAGGTCTCATGAGACAGATATTCAGATTACAGACCTTTATGGCTAATCTTTGTTTGGTAAGTAGCCAAATCTAAAACCAGAGAAGATTGTTCTCAAGAAGGACAAAACTGTGACATTTTTCTATAACTACCACCCTGAACATCTGAGTTCCCAGAGCTCAAAGTTAAACTATGGCTCTTGAGGAACCAGGTATACAGGATTTACATGCCTTGAGGTCATCTCATTAATTGTGGATGGGAGAACATGATTATAAACTTCAAAAAGGCCATCATAATTGGCAGTATTATAGTCAAGGTGATGTTCAATCAAAACAGGAATATATGGCTCATAAATAATTGAGATAAATGAGCTATTGGTCCTACCCTAGACAACATCTTGTGTTTTACACTGGGCTTGACTAACCATAGAATTAATGAGTCTGGGATTCAGACCAAGTGCCAGGTTTTACCACCAAGTCACTCACTCTCTCAAACAGCTGGAAGACCAAGTCTAGAGTTTGACTATGAAATGGGTTTCAGCAGAAACTATCTGAGCAAACCTGAATCACCCTATAATACAAATTAATTATTTAACAAATTCAAATCCCCTCATAAGCTTAGCTACTAAACTTCCTGAGATTCAACCATCAAGTGAAAACATCAACACAAAGGAGACAAGGAAATCAGTGAACCCCTATAAGAACATTCTCACATTACTGAGTGGGAAGAAGGTTCGACTTATGTGTGACGTTCTTGTAACCACATCATACTCAACTGACTTGGTGCCAATGTTCTTGATTCCCTTCCATGCAGTAGTCAATGAATAGCAACCCTGCCATTTGTCTGATCAATCATTGGGTAGTGTACAATTTAGAAGCTGGGAGGCATTAAAGCCACCAAATTAACATCAAATGTTCTATTTAATCAGATCTCACTGATAAATGGCAGGTCCTTATCCTGCAGCAGATCTAACAGAAAGATGGTCTACTTGAAAACAAAGCATTAAAATATAGAATCTGCATAAAAACTGCAGGGCAATAAATCCCACCTATCTATCACTGCTAGTTAAAGGACTAATACTACACACAGCACTGCTGTCATTAAGATGTGGTTTTACGCCCATTAGGAGATCATCGATGAATGAGCATCACCTGAAAAAGAGATTGTCCTTAAATACTTTTATCACTTGACTGCTAACGTCCTGTTCTTCATGGATATACAGGGAAAGCCCTTGCCAGACTTACAAGACTATGGAAGGCTAAAAGATCTAACTTTTATAGTGACTATTATGGAACACATGAATGAGGTTAACTCAAAAGTACAAGGATAAATCAAAGTGAATACAGAGCATTTAGACAGTATCTATACTTTCAGTGTATAATTTTCATTATGGATAAATAGTAGCAGAAACCAGTCAGGCTAATTTTCCACCATGAAGTCTCATCTAACTTAAGTTAGTTTTCAGGCAGTACATTGCTGTAAATTTTCTGCACCACTCATTTACTAATTCATGACATTTCATATTCCTATTAAATATTTAACTGCAAACATCTATATTTATCTCTATATGCATTTCATTAGCATAACATTTCAATAGTGTAAGACATCATTTGCTACAACATCGCAGCCCCAACAGGGACACTTATTAAGCTACCCTGTATTGTTACTGTTCCTCTCCATTGGTCTCTCACTCTCTCTCTCTCTCTCTCTCTCTCTCTCTGTGTTCACCCCTTCTGCTTCAGTAAGTTGTCACTGTGTTCAACTGTGTTATTTAAATGTTATGAAATATCACTTCTTTCATGACATGATAAGATAATGCTCATATGTGAAGATAGATTTTTGACTTCCTTCATGGGTTCTAATCCAGCCATTAGCTATGTTTTACTGTTTTTGGCACACTATTTTATGTGTGCCTGTTGGCTACGTATTGTTATGAGCTAACATTTATTCTTATTCTGTCATAAGCTACTTTGTCCTTGCCTCCATCTCACCCTGTAGATATATCTTCTCTCTTCTGTATCATTATTCTTCCAGCTGTGCATTTGGACAATGCCTGGCACTAGGCAACAGATGCAACTAATGTTAAATAGAAGTATGCAGCTGATGGCAGTAACTTGTCATTTTATTGCCTTTGGCCAAATTACTCTGTCATGCTTCATGCCACTGCATTTAGCTATATATATTCAGTTAAATGTGCTTGTCAAAAAGCTGATGAGTTATATGTTCAGAATATAATGAAGATGAATACATAAATTCACGCTGGCTGAAATCTGCTGTCAAATGAGAATTAACAGAAGTTTGACTTTGTATGTGGCATGCTTAGATAATACTCAGATACAAATTTTTGCCTTGCATTGCTCTAAACATTTGAATATACATGGATGAAGAAAGTATCAGAATGTTTAGTCTGAGTCTTATTACTGTAAATGTTGGCTACATGTTTCCTTAACACATCATTATTATTCTGCTATATTAATGTGCCTGCTCCCTATTGTGAAGCAAGTCTTTGAGTGAAAGTTGGCAAAATGCAAACAGAGCACTGCTGATTTCCATTCTAAGTTCAACAGTTCAAGATATGATTATCCATGTGCTAATACCATCAGCAGTGCAATTCAGTTTGGCAGTGCTGGACTCAGAGTAACATAAAAAATAAAATAAAATAATTATTGTTTAGGTTGAACAACATTTCTGTGTCTATATTAATTTTATCTTCAGCTTATCCTGATATCAGAGTGGTGTAGACTCACTTAATTCAGTTGTTTAGTGTATGTCTTTCTGTACTGTTTACACTTGCAACTGTGTTACACATTTGGTTAACGTATTCTCACTTAATCTGTCATTGATATTCTTCAGTGCATTGTCCTATGTATGACTTGTATACTTGTATTGTCTTTGCAGATAATACATGTATGAGACAATGCAATGCAATTGTGCAATCATCTCACCATTTGGTTGCAGGAAAGTTTGACAATCCACTGATTTACAACAGCGAATGTCTAAGGCAACCCATAAAGTGAAACATGTCAATGCCCCTCACAGTAAAACAATGTACGGGAAGGGCAGTATCTAACTGTTAGTAAAGAAGTATGTAATTACATACAAATAGTGGTGCTTCCTTGTCCCGTGCACACATATGCATTTGTTGCACAACCTGAAATGCACAGTACCATCTCTGTCAGTATTCAAGAAGTACAAATGTGCTGTTTCCCTTTTGTTAAAATCATTCTTCTCCTGTTGCTTTTGCTACTAATATAGTGCACTCTAGGTTGCATAACTAGATAGGTAGGAAGCTAAATGTTCAAGATAGGAAGCATATGTGTCTGTATGAGTGTATAAAACATTTGGTACTGTATCCACTACCCTTGAGAAGAATACATGTATCTCTTCACACAGCTCCCTTATCTTATCTCACCTTTTACTGAAACATCCTTCCTGAAACACAATGATGAGGTCATCATGACAAAGGTGCTCCCCCCAATAGTTAGGTTTCTTCTGTGCTGCTTGTGTCTAACACAGTGCTCCCTAGACTGTGTAACTAGATAGACAGAAGATCCAATGCTCAACACATGAAACTTTTGTGTGTCTGAGAGTGTGTGTAATGCTTGGTGCTTTATCTACTTCACTGAGAAGAATACATTTAGCTCTTCACACAGCTCCCTTATCTAACTCTTTACTGAAACATAAAGTGTCTGAAACACAGTGATGAGGTCATCATGACAAAATGGCACTCAATCCTCTTAATAATCAGACTTCTCCTGTGGTGCTTGTTACTAGTACAGTGCTTTCTAGAATGTGTAACTAGATAGAAAGGAGTTCAAATGTTTTAACCTGGGAAACTTGTGTGTGGGAATGAGTATAATGCTTTTCTGCATCTACTTCCCCTGAGGAGAATATATTTAAATATACATACAGCTCCCTTATTCCCTTTTGTCAGGAAACATCCTTTCTGGAACACAGTGATACAGTCATCATGACAAAAAGTGCACTCTCTCACCCTAAGAGTCAGACTTCTCCTGTGAGTCTTGCATTTCTTACACTATTCTCTAAAATGTGTGAATAGATGGGTAGGAGATTAAAATACAACAGTGTGTAACTTCTACATGTGTCTATGTGACTGTAAATTAATTCAATATTGGTTTACACATATTTGCAGTGGCAACTATGACAACCCCAGATGGCTGTAAAAGTAATTTTACCAGATACATCTCCTTGGCAATACACTGCTGATGCCATCCATTCATAGGTGATGTATGCTTCACTTGCACTCATTATTCTCCTGTGGCACTGTCTGCTGATAATGTGCTGTATAGATTACATAACCTATAATAGGTCATTCAAGTCCATGACAGCTTAAATAGTGTGACTGTCATATAATGTTGGCCACCTCACAAGCACCTTTATATACACTTTCACTTATGAGATGGATTTACAGTGGCAAAGTGTTACACTAGCAAATCTTACCATCACCAGGGGAAAACAACTTTTGGGCCAAACAATGATTACATAATGCAACCTTAACTGCAGTATCTCACAGTTGTAGTTCAAATTATCCTGTGTTATATGACTTAAATATATTACTTTGTACATTGTATAACTACATATGTAGGATGTTTGAGTCCAGCTGTATGTCTTTCACCCTCACACTGTGTAGACTACTCTTCAAATAAATAAATGACGTAGCTGCAGTGTTATTGTGCCTTTTGACCACTTTTTTACCATAAACATCCAGTTAATAAGAAGTGATGATGTCATCCATTTAAATGAGCACTATCCCAGTTGCACCTCAACATGTTGAGTGGTGCTTGTGAGTCAGGCACTAATCTGTAGCTTGTGATCTAGGGTAGTTAGTTCAAATCCAGCCCTTGCTGCTCAAACTAAATTGTATCAGTCTTATTGTGACTGTACATGTCACTAACACTGTTGTCAAACACATCTGCTGCATACATGTGTAGATTTTAATACTTTTTACAAAAAGCTGATATTTTATCACAAAGAAATGCTTTTATTTAAAGTGATGACATGTGAGTATATTTTCCTTACATAACATACGTAGGAAACAATATCCTCTGGCACAAGGGAATGAAACAACATGCTGTATGTTGTTGCCTTAGTACAGCACTTACAGGCACACATATCCCTTGCAGCAATAACATGATGTAATGCCTAGAATTACCAACATATCTCACAATTGTGGTCACACTTCTACAGTGGCACATTCATCCCATAAAATATCATGTATTTTCTGCCTTCAAATGGTCATGTGTTCAACATCCTCATTCAGTGCTTGCTGGCATTTTTGGGCCTTACACTGTACTGCAAGAATGGCACCCACCACAGTTATAATGTGTCCACCTACAGTGGAGATGCCTCCACCATCTCTGCTAGGTCAAAGAGAGGCAACATAACATGAATGTACTAATCTAGCTTTTTATTTTGAACAATGATGTATCATCACAGGTTTTGACTGAATGGCAATGAAATGATCGTTCCGGGCATGTAGCACTATGAGTGCTCCTGTGGCACATGCTTCAAGGACGGGCTTGTATAGCACACCTACACAGATAGACTGTGGTTCATTTCTGACACAGTGTGTGTTGTACATGATGGAAACATCTTCCTTGTCAAAGAAATATTGATATTACACTGTTCACTGTTGTGTGGGCAGTAAAATGTATAGTTCTTTCAAGCATTCTGAGTAAAATCTGTTGTCCATATTATATGCATAAGGCCTTTCTTAATACACACATTTAATTCAGTTATTTGTGACAGCCTACATTTTTATCTGATATGGCAAAGATAGCCAATACAGAGGTCTACAGAGACCGTAATGTAACAGAGAGGAGACTAAATCTTGTAACATCTGTGTATCAGACAGCAGTGCCTTACATACAGAAAGTATTTATAACACAATCAAAGGGCCACTTTTTCAGGCCTTATAGTAAGGTAGGGCATACATACCCCTTATGATAGGAACATGCTGTAAATCCTCCAAGGGTGTTCTTCATGGCATAACCAGTATGCTTATTTCTGTGGCATCCATGAATGGTATGCATCTCTGTGGTACTTGTCCTGGCATGTGTTCAGAAAAGACATGATACAAATGTTTACTATGCCATTCATTGCTCACAGGCATTACTTATTCACAGATGAATTATGCATTATATTATATTATTGGTCTTCATCCAGGCATTTCTTTATTACTGCTATTGTTTTCATCACACTATACAACTTAAATGCAGATGATGGCTTCCATAAATGTTTCTTACTGTATGGCATGTAATTGGTCCTCTGTTACAACACTTTTTTGTGTGTTGTGCTGTTGAATTTTTGTTATGTTATTGTTCTCTGCAATTAAACATGATAATGCACAATATAATTGTGTATGAGATGTTTGCAAACTAGCAATTATAAACTTGAAATTATAAAATGTCATGCAGTCTGTGTTGTCATTTGTAACTTATGTGTGGTGTGTGTTCTTATATTACTATTTAGCATTTCCATGACTATGCAACACTTGCTTGTCTATTACATGTTTATAGGTGATAAACCCCTTTCCTATGGGTATCATTGACACTTCTTTACAAAAGCAAGTCCATATCTGATAGACATGACATTACAGCAGTAAGGTCTATTTGGTCTTGTGTATACATGCTGAGAAGGAGAATAGAGCAGTGTGCCTGCTTGTATGCTTTAATTCCCTGTATATATATCTCATATGCCATAAATGTGGTCTTTGCATTAATTCCATAGTGTATCTTATGTTCTTGCTAATGATTATCTCAATTTTATAAATGCGTATTACATTTTAAATCCACTTTGTTACACTGCAGCTTTCTAACTTTATCCCATCCTTTGTTAGCATGTACATTTTTATTTATGTGCATAGCACAAGTATTGTCATTGATATTTTAATTTCCACTACATCAGTATGGCAGGATTTATGTTAAAAAAGTTTCTTTGATACTTCCGCACATTTGCTTGTGGTATAAGACTACACTTTACCAGTTTCCCCTTCCCTGTTAATTATTATGCAGTAAAACAAACAAACAAAAAAAAATATTCTTTGTGCACTATTTAATTTCACATCCCCTCCTTAGAATTATTTCACTGTATTTGCCCTTAATATTTCAGGGTACAGTGTGGTGCATATCTTTGTTTTGCCTCTAAGCAAGCCATTTTGTTTACATCCTATGATTATGAATGGAAGCACCTTTCCATGGCTGCTCATCACACTAATTTAGGCTTTGTGCAAAGCTTATATGATTGTCTATGAATCGCAGACCATATGTTTATATGGTTCCCATTCAGAAGCCTGAAACATCATAAGCCTGAAAATCAAAATCCTGAAACCAAAAGCCTGAAAATTCAGAATCCTGAAAACTCAAAATCCTGAAAGCCCAAAATCCTGAAAGACCAAAATCCTGAAACTCAAAATCCTGAAAACACAAATAATGCTAATATGTCACTATAAAGACACTAATATCTACCAACTGACCCTGACCCTAACCCTAACCCTAAGGTCCGTCACTATCACACACTCACCTGACCCGCGCCCTAACCCTAACTCACTTAAACCGCCCTAACCCCAATATTTGTCACTATTGCATACATGCCTAACCTGCCCTAACTCTAACTCACTTAAACCGCCCTAACCCTAAAATAAAACCAACCGCACACTTACCTGACCCCAACGCATGACCTAACACCACAGGGCTAACAATAGCAAAGCCACAATGACATCAGTATGTCTATTTTGTGTTTTCAGGATTTTGAGTTTCAGGATTTTGGTCTTTCAGGATTTTGGGCTTTCAGGATTTTGAGTTTTCAGGATTCTGAATTTTCAGGCTTTTGGTTTCAGGATTTTGATTTTCAGGCTTATGATGTTTCAGGCTTCTGAATGGGAACCGTTTATATATATATATATATATATATATATATATATATATATATATATATATATATGGGTCTACTTTACATGATTGACAACTCAAATGTTTGACTTTCATTTGGCAGAGACCATATGATCAAACATTTGAAACATTGACCATGTAAAGTAAACACCATAATACACCAAAAAAAAAAACTAACTCTGTTTAGCAGGGGGTAAGCCTCCCTGTACCCCACACATGGGGGGCTGCACCCCCCCCCACACACACACACACACACACACCCACTACTTAAATATACAAACTCCGAGATTACACTACATTGCGGTAACGGGAAATCTTCCCATTCCGCACTGTATTGAGATCTCCATTCAGATCGGTCGTGCTTTTAAAAGGTCGATCATATGGTCTCGGCCATACGAAAGTCGATCTGTTAAAAGTTCGACCATCTGAAGGGGACCTATATAGATATATAGTGGCTTTTGTGTTAAAAAAAGCATGCAAAACTTCCTCTGCAGAAGTAACACACACCAACTACTTTTTAAGCAATCAAGTCTCTGCTCCAGTAAAAGCCTCTATGCTTAGAAAATATATATTGTTCTTGCCAATATATAAATTCTAAGTTCAGCTTCTTAATTAAGTCTGAACTAATGATTTTTTCTCTTTAACAACTGGCTAAGTATTTATAGGTTAACATATATTTATTATACACAATTTGTTTTCATTAACACATTACCTTATCAGTTATGTGGTATTAGAGACCATTTCTAAACTTCAGTAAAACAGTTTTGAAGAGATCATATAACTATTCTCATTGTTTCTAAATTTAAACCACAGTGACATCTATTTAAGTTACTGGAATGGTTAAATTGAGATAAAAGTAATACTGAGTAAGTAAGCTGATTAGTACTGTTGCTTATAAACTTATGCCAGGTCTGATAAGGTGAGAAATCTCTTCATGTTTCACATTTTATTAACTTTTATTTTATATCAAAAACTACAACCCTGATTACAGTATACAAATACTTGTCAACTGACTCCCCATCCCTATAAAACAAAGTTCATTCCTGTCCAGGTTCAAGTGCAATTTTTATCTTTGGATGGGAAACACAAAATTTAGCCCATGACTAACCCTCTACTACTAGTTGACCGAGGCAGCTCCAAATGCCTTATCCTATGCATGGATCCCATAAAACATTGTGATGACCTCAGTTATTCTCATTAGGGATAATACACAATTATTGACCATGGAGTGTTTAAGGCCAGTCTCTGACCGTATGGGATAGGTTAATTAAATGATAAAAAAGGAAATTGGATAGGATTACAATGGCCCACAAGGGCAGCTAGCCTAGTACTTACCGATGAACCTATGAAATGGAGTCTTTTGAAAATAACTTATTTGAGATTGGTAAGAAAGCACAGTGAAATTGTAATATTTGCTGATGCATCTATCCTGTCCTGTTTCTATTGTTGAAAGGTGACCTTTGTTTAATCTACATAAGTAATGTCACCTGCTGCAACTTGTAAGCTATATCAGCAAATTTCATTTGTGTATTTGAACAGAAGGTTTATCCAGTACATTAGGGTATCTCCATAATTTTAATAAAGGTTGAAATAGAAGTGCATGTAATATTTTATTATTTTTTTACAAGTAACTTTACTAAAGCTTTTTCTGGAATAATTTTAATTACAATATCCTGCGTCATCTTCATAGATTCATAAGTTCATAGGTGTGTACTAGGCTAATGACCCTGGATATATGATTGTCTATGAATCGCAGACCATATATCTTTACAAGCCTAGCCCATAAGATTATCCCGGCATCGTGCCACCTGACCTTACTTCCCAGTGCCTCTGTTGAGTAGAACCACTGGAGTGATCCCCGGGGTGAATTTTCTATTTCCCATCTACTCATCAAGATTTCTCTTGAAGAGGGCCAGTGAGGTGCTCTGTTTGACATGTATGGGAAGTCTATTCCATAGCATGGACAGTCTCTGGGTTATGAACCTGTCCCTCCAGCATGTTCTGTTGATTGTGGTAATGAGGTAGAGGTCTCTGGAACATGTGGTGTGGAGGGATTGGGATTTCTTTAGATGTAGCATTTCTAACAGAGCTGGGTCAGACATGGCTTTGTAAGTCAAGTAGAGATCATCTCTAAGTAAGTGATATGAGACAGAGAATAGTTGGAGTTTTTTGAATCTGTCCATATAGGACAAGTGTTTAAGGCCTAGGATCCCCTTTGTGAGGTACTTTTGCGGCCTCTCCAGTTGTTGCAGGTGTCTAGTGAGGTACATGCCAAATGGGGCATTGTACTCAATGATTGGCCTAATGAGGGAACAGTAGAGGGAGACAATGACCGCTTTCTTCCTGGATACAACACATTTAGTAATGAGATGTGCCACATAGAAGGACTTTCTGTCCACAGTAGCAATGTGGTGGTCAAAAGAGAGGTTGCTGTCAACCTGTGTTCCCAGATCTCTTATAACACCTTCTGTGTTCAGTGGACTACCATCAATGTGGTAATTAATGGGAACTGGGTTTTTCCCAAATGGAATGACGACACATTTTTTGACATTGAGCTTAAGGCCATGGTTCTGACACCAGTTGTTGGTCTCAGTGAGGCCTTTCTCTAGGATGTCAACATCACTTGGGGAGTTAATAGTAGCTCCCAACTTGCAAACGTCTGTGGACTTTGTCAGCCAGAGTCCCTTCATGTTGGCCTGGACTTCAGAGAAGTAGAAACCAAACAGGAGAGGACAGAGGACCAAACCCTGTGGGAATCCACTCATGACTGGTCAGCAGTCTGACTTAGAACCCACAGTGTGAAAGCAGCTGATTCTATTTGTGAGCCAGTTTGCAACCCACCTAGTGATATATGGGTTAATGCCTAGCTTTGTGAGTTTCTCTATGATTCCTAAGTGGAGAATGGTATCAAAGGCCTTGGCCAGATTAAGGTAGGCTGTATGAACCACATTGTCTTCATCCACAGCTCTGGTGACTGACTCAAAGAAGTCAACCAGGTTGAGGAGGCATGATCTACCCTTCACAAAACCAAACTGTGTGGGTTACAGAGTTTTCAGATTCCCTATATTCTTCTTTATTAGGTCCATGATGATGGGTTCCATAGCTTTGCATATCAGACTCATCAGGCTAATGGGGCGATAGTTCCCAGGGTCTGTAATTACTCCTGCTTTGTGGAGAGGCATAACTGTAGCAGTGCGCCATTCAGAAAGGACAAAGCCTGAGGTGAGGCTGTGGTTGAACAGGGCACACAGGTGAGGTGATAGTTCACTCTGTAGTTCATGTAGAACACAGCCAGGGATATTGTCAGGTCCCATAGAATCTGTGTTCTTGGCCTTGGACAATGCTGTTTTAACCTGTGCAGCAGTAATACTGGGTGCCTGGCAATCTACTGGTATTGTGATTGGTCCTTTGGGGGGGGAGATAGGGTTAAAGTTGGCACTGAATCTGTCAGCCAGTATATTGGCAATATCTGTTGACTCTATATAGCAGGTACCATTGTGCAGTAGCTCAGAGCAAATCTGGGTATTGCAGTGAAGATTCTTTACATAACTATAGAGGACCTTGTGGTTGTCTTTACAATATGCTGCAATCCTGTTTTCATACCTAGCTTTAGAGGATTTGATGAGAGATCTCAACTTTTTGTTGAGGCTGATAAGGGAGTTTTTCCAGTCTTGGGACTTCACCTTATTCCGCATCAGTTTCCTCCTTCTGTTGTAGAGTTTGTTTATGGCAGGGGACTATCAGATTGGCTTCCTTTTTTGGAGGAGAAGGTCTTGGTTCTATTGGGTATGGCGAGATCCATGCATTTGTGTACGTGTTCGTACAGTGCATTGGTGTATGATTCAGCAGTCATGCAACTATTCTCCATTTGTATGGATGTTGTGAAGTTAGCCATCTCTGTTTTAGGAACCCAAAGTTAGCTTTGGAGAAGTTTTTTGTGGTGGTTACCTTTGCGGGGGGGGGGGGGTGTATTTCCCAGGTGATTAGTTTGTGGTCGGTTCTAACCAGGGTGGAGTTGACTATTGGTGTAGAGCAACAATCACCCATGTTAGTAATAAGCAGGTCAAGGATGTTGCTACCTCTAGTGGGCTTAAGAATGAGCTGGTCCAGGCATTGGAATTAATAAATTCCAGGAAATGGGCACGTGTATTGGTACATGAGTAGTTTTCCCAGTTAATGGAGGGGTAGTTGAAATCGCCCAGTATGAGAGTGTTGGGTTGGACCCTAATATTCTCCAGGGTTCTTAGGAATGTGGAGTGTGACTCTTGGGACAGGGTTTGGGACCTATAGCAGGCTACAACCTGAATTGCTGTCTTACCCAATGTTAGCTCCACCTGAAGTATCTCTGATGCATTATGTTTGGCTACCAGTCTGGAGGTGTGAGCATCCTTTATGAATATGGAAACGCCACTGCCTTTGGAGCTTCAATCCAAGTTCTGGAACCAAAAGGTGTGGAATGAGTTATAGCCTGGTCATGCAGGGGTGCTTTTTGCTGCTTTAAACCAGGTCTCTGTTACAGCACAAATGTTGATGTACTCCATTTTAAGGAATGCTTCGAGCGAGTGCATTTTGAGATTTAGACTTCTAGCATTGAGCAGCATGACCCTCAGATTGCATTTGTATGTAGCTGTTACAGTGGTAATTTGGTCTTTGGAACACCACCTAAAAAAGGCACTATAGGGGTGGCAAGAGCATTGCCCAGTATCCGGAAGCCCAGGGGTGACAGATGCAGTCCATTTCTAGCAAAGCATCAAGATCTGTCTATCATGTCATCCCATGCAGACAGATACAGGATCCCCTTAGAATGATACCAGAAACTTAGCCAGTTGTTGAAATCAATCATTTTCTGCTTGCACTGTGGTATAATTCCAGGTGATGGTAGGATGCTGCTCAGGCTAGGGTTATACCCACCTGGACTACATAATCCGAGAGCTCCTCCATGTCTCTTTTCATGTTGTCCAGGGAGGTACGTCTCAGGTCATTCACACCCACATGCACAATGACAGAGTCATATTTGTACCTGTTGTTGAGGGACCTGAGTGCATGCATTATGTGGTGGATCCTGGCACCTGACAGGCAGCTGTTACTTTTTCCTTATTCAACCTAGTGAGTGGGACATCAGTGTGTCTCACTATCGAGTCACCTATGACTAGTGTGTTGGGCATGCTGTTTTCCCTTAGGGGCTTTCTTCTTAAAAATTAATTTTTGTCCATTAAGTAATAAAAGATGAGGGAGGACTTTGAATGTCATATTTAAGTCCCCCCCCCTTCTACAGTATTTGTTTAATTATGTAGCAGTTTCTATGTCAGCTTACTCACATCTTACATAATAAGAGAAGGTAGAAGATTAACACCAAATTGCTTATATGTTTGTTTTCTCCTTTATGTGATTATGCTCAGCATGTTTCAAACTGAAAAGCAAAATAAGATGATGCATTTTATAATGCCTGTTCTTGTATGAGTCACCATATCATTGGATAAAATCTGTATGCCATAGACATTCATTATTCTTTGTCAGGTAAGCAAGGTGTAAACAACAGTGCATTGTTTTTGGCTTGATTACTCGCAAGCTTAAGCTTATCACTCTAAAAATTTAAAAACCTGATACAAGTCTTCCTGGTTCATGGAAACAATAATTGCCTGTATTCACATATCCTGTATGCTACTGTTATTTTTAGACTGGTTAAACAGTAATAGCCGTAGTTCTACTGTTTTATTTTTAATTTTTCAGAGGAGTGCCATATGATGTTATCTAACTAAAGGGACCTATAACAATACACTTTCACAACAGCTTCCATAATTTTTTCATTGCAATGAATCCAGTTACTGCATTCACATTTTTTCTATAAATGCATTCATTTAAAATGACAGCCTTATTTATTGTAAACATATTTAATCAGAAACTCCAGTTTCTTCTATCTTGCTTTGTTTGCATAGTCATAAACAGTTGTATAGCTGTCTTTACTTTAATCAACAATTCTCAAATGAAGTGTAAATATGTTCCAAGTATTTTTCACTGCCTGTCATTTTCTTATAATTTTACTAGTGTTATTTTTCCTATTGCTCATCCAAGTTATGCTAAAATTTACCTTAAAAGCTTATTTATGATTGTTTTCTACGCAGCGCTTTGTCTGCACTGGTACAAACATAGTAAAACAGGCATTAAGAATATCTAAAAAGTTCAAATAATTTATATTCACTCCTTTAACAGATCATGCCACTTAATATATGCCATCTATACCCTTTCAAAGTTCTAGAACTTGAATTTATTACTAGGATTGTTTCACTCACACTTTATTGCCCACATGATTGAGAAAAACAAAAACAGGCATGAAATAAATCTAAATATAGAGGGTATCAGTGACTAACCTCACTATCTGACATTGGTTGTTAATGTAAAGTAGGAATGTATCAACTCTGTAAGGATTTAGATACTATTCTGGAAAAGAAACATCATTTGTACCATACACATTATTTTAATTAATGGATGTTTGCTAGAGTTTATTACAATAGACACAATCCCTCATAATGAAGGATATGCTCTTAAAGTACTCATATTTACCCTTCATGTCCCTTTTTCTGAGACAAATGAAAAAGAATACAAATAAAGTTACCACAACTCACATATTGGCACAATTATCAACTATATGAGATGTTTACTAGGGGAGATACCTCACAGAGTCATTTACTGGGGGAAGCAGGTTATGCACTGGAACTGCATCTGATGATGCCCATCAGAAATGCACACACACCAAATGAATAAGGTTATAATGAGGCCCATATTCAAACAAGAAATATAGAGTGTGTGTTTGGTCTGTTGAAGTCATGATTCCTGTGCATAGATACATCTGGGGGGCCCTGCAGTACAATCCTTGTACATGTAATGAAATATATGCCATTTGTACCATGCTCCACAACCTTATCCTTAGAAAACAGCCTCAGCACAAACTGTAAGAGGAAGAGCCACACATCCCACCCCCACTGTCAAGTTCACCATAGCCATATGCAAGTTAGGAGTCAGAGGGCAAGCTAGCAGCTGCTGTGGATGTAGGCAAGCATAGACGTGCACAATATATCCTCTCACTGATCAAGAGGCAATAGATAGCACACGCACTCACCACCTAATGGGCTAAAACCTTCATCCTAAGCACACACATACAGTAACATCGATGCCAGGTAACACTCACACTCTTTATTTGCCTATGTAATGGCTATGTACAGCTAACATCAGACAGAATCAGTCCTGAACTAAAAGTCTTGCAATTGCTGGATTTCCAAAGTAAGAGTTGAACCTGGAATAGAAAAATAAATGTGTATGAATACAAATGAATGGCATATCCTTGCATAATGTTACTTGGTAATGTAAGTAAGTATAAGGTGGGTGCTTTTTTTACAACAAATACTGTGCTATAGTCCTAGGTGACATAAAACACAAAAGAGGAATAATACACATAAATATCACACAAATAAAACTCCTGGTTAGATATAACACAATTTCAAGCTATTCAAATAAAAAAAAAGTTTATGTGTTTGTAAAATGTCACAGTCATACACAAACAAATGATTGATCCAAAACAAGGAGTAGTAATAGCAAATCAAACCTCTGTAAAAACATTTTAGTTGTGGCAACACAGAGATGGAACTCGGCTACCCCACCCCCAAAACAACAGGGAAATGACATTTCTGTCCCAAACAAAGGAATAAAACATCAGTGAATTGTTATAAGTGCTATCAAACAAACTGTCCCAAAAACATGTGTACATATTTACCACATAATATTCATTTTTACGCAATTGCCAGTTACCTCTATCTGTGGCCAGGACTCCCCCAGAGGTTTCTATGGGCCATCCAAGAAGGCTAATAACCCTGTGTCATTGACAATATAGGATATTTACATTTCACTGAAATACCAATAGAAGAGTGTAAAGAGAAACAGTTGTAACACTGACACTTGTGATGAAAACTAAATAAGGCTGTGCATTTGAGAAAGTAAGATGCCTTGACAAAAATTTCAATACCGTCAGAAGTGCATACAGATAAAAGTAGCATTTGCTAATGTGTGTACTGATATATATATATATATATATATATATATATATATATTATATATTATATATATATATATATATATATATATATATATATATATTTCCTAGTGACAAGTGAGAATATCCAGTATATAACTGAAAAATGCAACCATACCTTACCAAGATCAATAGTTTTCTGTGCATGTAAATCCAAAGTAATAGTAATCTTCTGTGTTATCCACATAAACAAGTCACCTCACCTTCTGGTTCCCTAGCTAAATGGTTACCTTTTAATGTAGATTCAGGCCTATGAGCATGGTGAAGATGCAACTGAGATGTCAACTTATTAGAATTGCTGAATCCCAAATTCTTGGCTCTGTGGTAGATGTAAACATAGTGCAGGCACTCCTTCAGTGTCTGCTGATAATGGATTGCAACTGTGAATGATTACTGTTAGGGAGAAGGAAAACACAGCAGCAATTCAGACTCCCTTACCTCCAGTGGGTATGTCAGCCAGGTAGACTTGCAAAGTATATAAGTAATTGTAACAAGGTTTTAAATGTAAGTAAGCAGTGCACATTTTACAGTTTCTGTTCAGTAACATCCAACCTCCCTTGCATTTGTTGAAAACTGTATATTATTAGCATTTAATATTATCACACATTTTAAGGACAATAATACAAAATGTCTTACAGACTGCATGTCTTAGACTACTGCTCAGATAAGAGAATAATGAACACCATACAGAGATAAAACACAGCTGCATTTCTGCAAACAATAGTCGTAAATGGTTGTGTGATCACTCGTTACACTACATCTGAAATTAATACATGTACAAACAACTCAAAAATGTACTAGTGCTATTTGTCTTGTTAATACTGTGTATAATTTTTAGACTTGCTTATATTTACAATGAGTTTCATTCTCTGCTGCAAAGCTGTTTCTTTGGCAAAGAGGGATAAGATACCCTTACAGTGTTTCAAAGGATCACTGGTGTGAGAGTTCAAATCCACACTTGTGTAAAAATCTTTCATGCGTGCTAACAAATATCTGGTAGTGTTTCTTATTTTATAGATTTCTTTTTGTAATGTCAGTATTTGCATGGTGTATAGCTTAGCAGAAACACAGGAAATGGATAAACACAATAAATGTCATGTAATGTACTTCTTTGATAACCAGTACATTATCTACAACTGTAAATCACCTGTGTGTAGCACATCTTCTAATCATATTAATCCACACTGTATATATTATTTGTAGATCATGGTTCAAGTCCCACTTTGTCTTTTAAGGATGAAATCTGATAAACACTGCTCACAAGGCTAAAACAAGTTTAGCTTTGCTTGTCTTGTTTATGCAACCCTTACCATCAGGCAAACCTGGACTAATGGCCCACACAAGAAGCACACAGAACATCTGCAAACAGGATGGAGACATTCTCAGTTTAAAGAAGGCTACACTGTTGCATCTTTTGCTTTCCATCACCCAGTGCTGATTAATGATGTTGCAAGACAGTTAGCAGTCTTCCCCAACACCTACAAGTCTAGAACACTTGCAGAGAGGAAGCAAATAGTAGACAATTTCAAAATGGATACATTCTATCAACTATGTTGGGCACTGGCTAAACCTGCTAAGCAGTGTTGGGCTGCAGTTAAAACACAAAAGTTAATAATGAATAAGAAAATATCCAACTTTTTTTTACTATTCCTGTGGCAGCAGGTGTATGTCTAGGGCTGTAATACAGATGGTCCTGGGATCTAATACAAGAAATTCCAAATACTTTTACTCTTATTCCTTTTCAGTTTATATTAAATATTGCATAAAAATTAAACATAATTGTAAATGACAATAAGTATGTATAGCAGTGGGGCTGATATGAATTAGATGTATGAGTGAGGGTATGCTGACTACTTTATTTCTATAATTATAATTGTGCTATCTGCCCTTGGATGGCCTTCAAACTTCAATAAGACATCTGCACATGTGAATGTATAAACCAGAATCTTGTCAGGTACCACATTTGCATGGTTACCCCTCAATCTGTCATGTGCATTTATATATAATTCATGAGAATGTCTGAGAAGCACTTCTTTTGTGGCAGTGATAAAAAAAAATCACTGCTGTGGAAAAAATGTTTTGTCTGTTATGCATAGGTTTGAATCACATATTGTAAAAATCAGTTTTATCAGTGTATAAAGCCAAAGCAAAATGTGTCAAGTTATGAAATATATGCCCCCAGTACGTCTACAAAGTTAAATCACCTAAGAGCCACAGCATCAAACAACCCCAAAACTAATGCCAAGCTTCAGATTAACCTCCCATTTGCCAAAACTACTTTCCTCTCTGTTTGGCACTATTGCTCTCCACTTAACATCACACAGACATGGGTAGCATTGTTGTTCAGCTTTGTGTACTACCAGTAAACACAATAACACACATTGGTGGGAAATCATTATTAGCTATTGCTGTTTTCCCTGGTTAAGCATGTCTGGTGGTAGAAGGGAAGGTGCTCAATTTAGGGTGCAGACATGGGATGTGGAGGAATCCACAATCTTCACTGGACTCCTTGTAAAGCAACAGAGCTGAATGCTTTTGCATTGAGACTATATCCTCTCCCAATATAAGTCTGTGGCTTTGAATAGTCTGACCAAGGGTGTCTTCCATTTGACTAGCATTCTACACATTGGAAAGCAGTGTAGGCATCATTTTAATGATTTGAATAGATACAAGAGGGATACACTGAGCTAGTGGCTAGATGAGTTCAGGACTGCTGACATTCCACAGTTGTTTAAGTATACTGATAAAGAGAATTTATATTAGAAACCTGCATGTAGACAAGACTATTATGCATAATGCTCTTCTTTTGCTCTTTTTTCCTTATTCTGCAGCCTATGCAGAAATTATGGAAAACAGAGAGAACCATGCTGAGCATCTAGAGAGACTGAGGGAAGCAAGGGTATGTATGCAGCACAATAGATGTATTATTTTAGCTTTTAAATTTATTTTTTTCTATACAGTTGTAGCAAAGTAAGCATGCATGCTTCAGTCTGTAGCACAAGCCAACTACAGGAGTCAAGTCTAAGACTGTAATCAGATGTTGTGGGTTCAAATGCCACAAGTAACACAGATATAAAATAGTAAAGTCCTTTAAAATCTATTACATAAATTAATTGCTACACAAGTGGCATAAATGCCCTGCTGTTAACTTAATCTGTATAATTAGACCAAGCATATGTGCATTATATGCACATTGTAAGAATTACTTTGAGTAATCCTTACTTATAGTAAGTAGTTTATTTATTTATTTTTATTTTATTTTATATTTGTTGACCGGGCTAGTCTAGCTGGATACATATCCATTTTCAGTAGAGGCCCGGGGAGAAAAGCTCCAAGCATGAGTAAATTATAACATTCAAAACATCAAAAAAGACTAGTCTCAATTACATAGCAAGCCATGATAAGAAAAGTTATTAATTTGTGAACAAAGTATGGTTTCATTAGAGCAGGTGTACAAAATAATCAAGTCTTGATTCTTTAGTGGGTTTCATGTACAATCAACCAAGAGTTAATAAAGTATTTGAGCATTAACATTCCTTTGGAAAAAAAAGAATCATTAAGTTAGAAAAAAGAAGAGAATAGGAAGGAAAAAATTGAAGGTAAAAAGAGTGGGTAAGTAATAAATTATTCAAGAATTGTAGGGGGGTATTTGTCCTGGAAGCAGGAGAAAAAAGGGTGAGGAGGACAAAAAAGAAAAGTATGATTAAATCAGGCTTTGAGCAGGGGCAAAGCCAATGTATTTTTAGGTGATCTCTGAGCTGTTTCTTAAAGATTGGTGTAGATGAGAGAGAAGTGAATGTACTAGGAAGCTTGTTCTAGATTCTACCCACAACATTGGAAAAGAGTGACTCTCCCACTTTGTTATTAGATAAACTGTTGGCAATAAGTAATTTATTAGCTGAGCATAGTGTTGTAAGATTTTTATATGTGGAGATCAAATTAGAGAGGATAGGAGTATTAGTAGGATGGAGCAGGATTTTTTGTGCAATCACCAGTTGATTTTATTGTAGTTGGTTTTGTAGTTCTAACCATTTGAGCTGTTGAAGGTTGAGACAGTGGTGGGTTCTATAAGGGGAGCCAGTGGCAAATCTGGTTATATTATTGTAGCTAGTTTCAAGTTTGATAAGATTATGTTTTGATAGGTTGGTATAAATGGCAGATGCATAGAATAGGGTAGAAGTAAGATGAGTCTGGGCAATGGATTTCCTAGCTAGTGGGGTAAGGAAGGGTTTCATTCTATACAGGGAGCCTAATTTTTTATTGACAGTTTTTATAGTATTGTTAACATGGGCATCAAAGTTGAGGTTATGGTCAATGGTTATGCCAAGGAGATGAGCAGTCGAATCAGGGGAAATACAGGTTCCATTGTCAGAGGTAATAGTGAAGTGGATTTGTGGAGATTTTTTGGTGGGAGTAAAAAGCAATAGTTTATATTTTTTAGGGTTAAGGAGGAGGCGACGTTGGGTGAACCACTTTTCAACTGTCTTAAATACAGTTTGTGTAAGGGTCTGGAGAGAGGAAGAAGACTTGGCAGTACAGATAAGAGTAGAGTCATCAGCGTATTGTATACAGGTGGATTGTGGAAAAACAGTATGGATATCATTAATAAAAATGGAAAAAAGAAGAGGGCCTAGAATAGAGCCTTGAGGTACTCCAGTGTTCACTGGGAGGCATGTGGACAGATTATTGTTCCAGAGTACTGCTTGGTGTCTGTTTTCAAGATAAGATTTAAACCAAAGGATTGCTTGTGGGTCAAGAGTTTGGGCTTTTAGCACATTGATAAGTAGGTTGTGATTGACCATGTCAAAGGCTTTAGATAGGTCAATAAATAGAGCAGATGAGAAAGAGTTATTGTTTCTATTCCTGTTTATATAATCAATACAAGTTAGCAGGGCAGAAGTAGTGCTACGAAAGGGCCTAAAACCGTGTTGGCAATTTGCAAGCAAGTTATTGAGGAGAAGGTGCTGAAGTAGTTGATGGTGAATACATTTTTCCATAATTTTGGCTAATGGGGAGAGTAGAGCAATTGGTCGGTAGTTGGAGATATCTGTAGATTTACCTCCTTTGTGCAAGGGGATTATATGAGAGATTTTCCATATGGAGGGGATGTAGCCTTCTGAGATAGTTCTGTTTATAAGGATGGAAACAGGGTATGCTATGGCTTTAGCTGCAATTTGAAGGTATTCTGCTGGGAGGCAATCAGCAGAGGGAGAGCAGGGTTTGAGTTTTTGAAGGCGTTTGCAGATAAAGGATGTTGGTACAGGTTGCAAATGTAGGGAGGGAAGTGGACTGTTAGTATGTAGTGTAGAGAGTTTGAATAGCTTCAATGAAGTAATTGTTAAAAGCATTAGCTATTTGCAGAGGGTTATTACTGGGAATAGAGCAGGGAGAAGAAGTCCTAGCATGTCCTGGTTTGAGAAGTTTATTAATGCCAGACCAAAACTTTTGAGGATTTTTAGAGTGTGATTGTTGCAGGTGGAAGTAGTCGTTTTGTTTGTCTGAGACTATATCCTTTTTGACAGCACTTCTTAGCTGTTTAAAGTATAGATGGTCTGCAGAGCTTTTAGAGGTTCTCCATTTTGCCCATATTTTGTTTCGTAGAAACAGTTTTTCTTTAGTCTGTTTTGTGAGCCAAGGGGCTATGTTGGTCCTAACTCTGGAGGAGCTGAAGGGAGCATGGCTGTTTAGAATTTGAAGGAATGTAGAATTAAAATAGGAGATTGATTCATCTAAATTAAGTAGCTTTAGAGATGACCAGTTGCAGGCTTTTAGCTCATTTATAAAGTTCTCTGCTTGGAAGTGTTTTTTAGAATGATAGGTAACAAAATTGCTATTTTTAGGGCTGTATTTCTTTTGTTTTGTAATGTAGGTTAGAATGTGATCACTGATGTCATCTGGGAGAGTTCCTGTCTTGTACTTTTCTGGGTGGCTATTTATAAGGATCCAGTCAAGAGTAGTTTCTTTATTACTTGGTTTTTGGATTCTAGTGGGGGAGTTTATTATTTGATTGAAACCAAATAGATTTATGTGGGTGTTAGGGTTGAGGGAATTACATGAGGTCCAGTCTATATTAAAATCGCCTAATACAATTGTTTCCTGAGGTAAGTGAGTGGAAAGGCTACTAAGAATGTTTTCTAGAGTGTTAATATTATTTCCTGGAGGGATGTAAGAGCAGATTATATAAATTGATTTAGAGCTATTCATTTGGAGTTTGATAGTAAGGGTCTCAGCATTGGTATTTGAGAGTAGTGATACATCATAGGGTGAAACAAGAAGTTCAGATTTGAACAAGATTGCTACACCCCCACCCTTTTTTAATGTATGGTCGCATCTTGGGATATTATATCCAGGTGGGGTTATTTCTAGGTCACGAGTAGAAGGTTTTAGCCAAGTTTCTGTAAGGCAAAGAATATCAAATGCATGAGCTTGAAGGAGAGTGTGCAGTTGACTAATTTTGTTTGGTAATGCTACGAATATTAAGTTGTGCTATTCTGAGGGAGTTATCAGATATTATAGAGGAGGTAGCATTATTGAATGATTGTTGTTGTAGATTAACATTTAGTGGGGATGGGCCAGGATTAGGATGAATATCTCCACCTGTTAGAATGTCTGTGGATTGTATCGATGTTTTAAGCTTTTATAGTGCTTGGGTGGGGTTAACTTGTTGGGGAGGTAAGTAACATGGGTACATCTGTGGAACCTAGAAAGCAGATAAGCTGAAGTAGAGGTGATGTTGCTATGAGAGAAGCAGATGTGATGTGTAGTAGAGAGAGTCTGCAGATAGGACACTTTGTGATTCAGAATGTAATGTTCATAAGCTGTGAGGGTGTAAGTTAAGGTTAGAAATATAAATAAGGAAGAAAAGACAAGAGAGTTTTTGAGGATAGGTTTATGTGAGTAGGCCATTTAAAGTAGTAGGATAAAAAGGTTATGTAAAGTCGATAGGTAGCTTAAAATATAGTTGAAGGGTAGGGTGAGATAAATGTAGAGGTATGGAAGGATAGTCAGAGGAGGTAGAGAGGAGTGGATGATAAACTAATACATGTAAGAGGAGTGGTTATAACTACTGAGAATGAGTAGAGGTGATTAAGGAGTGAGCTAAGGGGAGAAGTCAGGAGGAGTGGTTATAGGTATTGAGGTAGAGTACAGATGATGAGGGAGTAAGATAAGGGGAGGAGTTTATAAGTATATGTAGAAGGTGATTGGATGGATAGTAAAATGTGTGTGACTTGATAGGTATAAGTGTAACAGCACTGGGGTGGGTGGGAATAGGGGGTAGGGTAGGGGAGTGGAGTGAGCCCGTAGGTCGAATGGAGCGGGATAGAGCAAGTAGTGAAAGAGACAATCAGTGAGCAGAGCAGCCCAGTTAGAGAAGATAAGCAGGTGAGTAGCTTCAAGTGGAGCAGGTATAGCTCAAGACAAGGTAGAGAAGAGGAAAAAATATATTGCTTACTAGTCTGCTAAGGGTAGAAGGTGATAGGTGTGCAGGTTAGGGGCAGAGACTGAGAATTTAGGGAATAGCTGGGCAACAGGGCAAGGGAGGAGAAAAATAGGAAAGAATAATGTAAAGAGCTAAGCTAGTACGAGTGGAAAGAGGGTAAGGATTAAGGCCTAGTTAGACTGCCACCTAGTGTTCAGAGGTGGTATTACAACAGGTGACTAAGGGCAGAAAAATAACTAGTTGGGAAGGATAAGGTAGGCGGTATGGGAAAGAAAATATTAGAAAATACTGGTCTTAGAGAGGAGTCTGGCTGCTAGCATTCCTGACACAGAGGCCAAAAAATTTAGTACAATTATAAAACAGAGCTGAGAATAGCTATCAACAGGGTCAAGTGATAAGACGTACTTTGTAAAATGCTGCTCAAGCAGTAGTAAAGTATTGGGACAGCACAAAAAGTAGATCCAAATTGGCAAGGCTTGAAGTAGATGAGGGTATCCTTAATAGCCAGGAAGTTCCTTAGTTCAGAGTAGTGGATAGAGAGTTTGTAAAATGCTGCTCAAGCAGTAGTAAAGTATTGGGACAGCATAAAAAGTAGATCCAAATCGGCAAGGCTTGAAGGAGATGAGGGTATCCTTAATAGCTGTTAATAGCTAAAAGTTGTTAAGAAGTATACTTAAATCTAAAAGTTCAGATAAAATGCTTTATTTTTGTGATAATGCTTTGTATGTCATGTATGATGGTACCAACTTTATCTCTTTTTCTTTCCTTCATCCCAACCCTTATCTCTGTTTTTTCCCTATGTATTTTCAAATTGTTTCCATGTTATCCATCTTTGACAAATCACAAATGCTTTACAGCAGAGAAAGTTAGGCCAACCCCAGTGGCTCAGCCTGCTCCTGCTCCACCAGCTTCAGCACTAGTGTCCAGTACATCTGCAACACAACCTGACAGTACTGCCTCTATTACCCCTGCACTACCTATGCCCTCAGGAAGCACTACTCCAGGACCTGGTGCTGTGGTACCCTCTGGGAGTACTGGTGGGGGGGGGTGGGGATTTTATCAACAGCTAGGAGATGCCAGAGTTGGTATGTAGTATCATGCATAGCACCATTGGTGCATGTCTTTGCTGGATGGAGAGGCTGCTCTCCCTTACAGTTGATAGGAGAAGGCATCAAGTACTCCAACAGTCAGTGAAGTAAGGGGACAGTGACGACAGCCCTGTGAGTGAGGACTAGATTCTCACTGTCCCCATGTTTGACTGCCATGGGCATCTGTTGTCCACTCCTGAATCCCAGTCATGATGTCCCCCAAAATGTTGTGCCCCTCACCATCTTTGTTTCTGTCTTGTTTGTCCTGTTTGCATCTGCTTTCTCACCTACCCTACTTACCTGACCCAGAAATATCTACGCCCCTTACCTAACATTCCTCTCTTACTGAAGTAAAAATAAAATGGACACCTGTCCCACAAAAAATATCATACCATACATAGCTCTACACTTTGCACACATATCTTCTTGACAAATCTGAGTCAGTCCAATTGGGTCTACAACATGACTGTGTTGTTGTCACACCTCTTTGTTCAGGTGACAGCCCAAATTCATCTAATAAGCTGTACCATATTTTCATGTTACACTGTTGAAGCAGTGGATAGCTATGGTTCTTTCCTACCTCCTTCCTGCACATTCCTATATTGCTTTCCCTTTGTTCTTCCCTCTGCTTGCCCCCATTTCACCACATCCCCATCTACCCCCATTTTAACACCTTTAATCTAATCAAAAAATAGAATCACACACAACACACATAAGTAAAAATAACAGCAATGTAGCCCTTCACTTTTTGTTTTCTGTGTTTGCACAGAATTTGGCTTTGTGCGCAAATGCCAAGTGATGGTGAACGAGTCTTCAATGGTGCAGTTACCTGTACACAATGTTGCTTAAACAGGCTTTTGCTAAGATAACACACAGTGCATGTACAGTAAAGAATTATTTAATTGAACTATAAATACATATGTAGAACTATTAGATACACCTGGATTTGAACCCTATATCATCTGAGCTCAAATTGAAATCCATCAATGTACTTACATCTGCTGCCACAAAGTCAGCGAAGCAACAGGTGTGTTTCATACACTCAGTACAGAAGAACTCTCATAATCTTATCAATGAGGCTTGCTTTTGCTTGGTGCTTAACTATACACAAACAGAGAAAGCAGCAGAAATGCGCATCTTGCATGCGCAAACACTTTGCCATTAATCATGCAAACCAGCTGCTCAGCGGTACACTAAGGAAAGTTTAGATTAGCATGTATTACTTATGTATATTGTCCAGGTAGTCTTCATGCCATCAAAGTACATGTAAAATCACAAACAAATGGAAGGCACTTTTTAAGAAAAGAACACATATATTTGCACTGCACCCATCTGTTACCTCCACCCATGCACTTCAAACTTTGACTCTCAGTACTTGTTTACAAATATCAACTACATTACAAAAATAAATAACAAATGCTTTCTTATATACCATGCACATTTTTATAATAACAATATACATTGAGCTTTTCCAATACTTGCAGTAATGTGGACAGCTGTTTGCATATAGTTTGTAAAGATGTCTCGCAAAGTATACCTGCACATTGGAAACACAACAGCAAACTCTAAACTTTGGACATCCATCAATCTGGCAACATGCAGAATGTTAATATCTTGACAGTTGTACATGGCTAGTTATCCCTTTCAGACAGGCCACCTAACATCCAGTGACGATGTCATCCACGATAAATTGTTCAGCAGCTATGTTAAAGTCAGACTTGTGCCATGGTGCTTGTGTTAAATAGTGAATTTTCTAATCTGTGTACATAGGTAGGGGCTCTAATCTAACTGCAGCCAACTGGTGTGTGTGTGTGTGTGTGTGTGTGTGTGTGTGTGTGTGTGTGTGTGTGTGTGTGTGTGTGTCTAGTCAGAGCAGCATAATTGTGTATCTTGAAATCCCATGGAGTACTAGCATTTTGACAGTTGGACATGCCTACACATCCATTCCATGCAGGCCTCCCAATATCTTCTCTCAAACATGCATTGATCATGTCACCCACTATAAATTGTCTTGCAGCATTGTAAAAGTCATACTAGTGTTGGGGTGCTTGCATTAAGAACTGAGTTTTCTAGTCTGAGTACTTGGGTAGAGTTCTAATCTCAGTCCAGTCAACTGGTGTGTATATGTGCATATGTGTGCACTTACTTTACATTAGAGGGAGCATTTTATACCAGCATGTGGGAATACTGATATCACCATCTTCCTCTCACCAGGCACTGCTGATGTCATCACTTATGAATTGTTGTCTGAAACTCTCCAAGTCAGATGTCTGCTGTGGCACTTGCAGTAAATACAGACATCTCTAGTCAGTGTACTTTGACAGGTAGGGGCTTTGTTCTCACTGCAGTCAACTGGTGTGTGTGTGTGTTTGTGCACTTGTTTGATGTTAGAAAGCATTTTCACCAGCATGTGGGATACTGCTATTATTATCTTCTTCTCACCAGACACTGCTGACATCATCACTTATAAAGTGTTGTCTAGCACTCTGTAAGTCAGACTTGTTCTGTGGTGCTTCCATTAAATATAAAGGCTTGTAGTATGCGTACTTAGATATGTAGGGGTTCTGTTCTCACTGCAGTCAACTGGTGTGTCTGTGTGTATTTGTGCACTTGCTTGTCATTAGAGAGAGTATTTTACATCAGCAAGTGGGATACTTTTATTACCATCTTCCACTTGTGAAATACTGCTGATGTTAATATTGGAAGAGCGTTGCACCACCGGTACTAGTATTTCATCTGAGTATTCAAAACTTGCTAAACAACCAAAATGGCAGAAAGACAGCTTCAAAACAACAGCTTCAATAACAGGCTTTTACCATGTTGAATCCACAATATATGAAATATAGAGTTTTGCTGTTGTAAAAGTCAAGTGGCATTGTAATTCCACAGCTTTAAAACATGTGGATGTCATAAAAACAGAAAAAACGAACATAAAAGTGAAGAACACTTCTGATGTAAACAATGGACAATCGCTTTCAGCTTTTTCAAGCCTTCTTCAGATCCAAGTAGGTAAGCTGGGTTCAGTGTTTAAAAGTTGGTATCATCCAATGAAACACCTCAGTGAATGATGAATGTTAATCAATCAAGTTAGTCCATTGGTACAAACCTCCATAGCTTGAAGTTAAAACTCTTTATTTAAAACTCTTTGTTTAAAACAACATGACAGTTTGACATTTCTAAGACAGACTCAGACATATTTTCAAAAGGAATATTAGTAAAATATTTTCAGTAGGTTCTGGTTAAAGGAACAAGCTCTGCATAAAAGCTAAGATTTTGAGAGAAAAAGGTGAAAAAAAAATTACGATGGTCATTTAGGGCGCTTCTTTTTATTTCATTTCAACAGTTTCTTTGGGACATCAGAGCCTAAATCAGTATACCTAAGATTTCTAACACAGGTCATAAGTGAGCATAGCTCATTGCTCATCTGTTTTTAAGAAAAGGTTTTAAGGGAACACAGCCATTAAGGCCAGGGGGTTTATCTTCCCTCAGCCGCATTATCCATTTGGCTTCCTCTCTCTCAGTCAGATTGGTCAGGTCTCCTTCTCTGGAAGTAAAATGTATCTTTGAAATGACCATGAAAACAAAGCTATGTCCCGCATGCTCACGTAATTGAAGGAAAAGAGAATTTGTTTCCTTTCTGTTACGTATATCAGATTGATGTTTGATAATTCTTTCCTTTAGCTTCATATTAGTTTTCCCAACATAAAATGCTGTGCAGGAAGTGCAGGTAGCTATGTAAACAATATTGCTGGTTAGGCAATTAGCTAATCCATGAAAAACAAATGTCTGTTTAGTAACCGGATGCTTAAATGTGTTGCTACAATTGATTACATTACAGACCTTGCAAAAGCCACATTTCTTTGTTCCTGATGAATTATTATGTACGTAGTTGTTACATATCCCATCATTTGAGCATAAAATCATTTTGAGATTCTTTTTATTTTTGAAAAGGAAACTTGGGTTATCTCTAACAATCTCTTTTAACTTTTTATCCAAAGTTAGAATCAGCCAGAACTTTTTGATCACCTGGCATACGTTATCATGGTCCATAGTGTAAGTCAAATTGACCCTTAAGTTAGATGTTCTTTTAGGTATAGCTAGGGATGGTGTGCTTTAACCTTCTTTGACCTTAGAGGAATAAAAAGGTTTGCCTTTTCCTTTACTTATGTCATTAATTCTGGTCTTGTTTACTTCTAAACTTCTCTTTCCATATCCTCGTTGGCTGAAATTATTAATAAGCCTCTCTTCTTCCTGGAGAAAGGTTGCCTCTTCTGTACATAGCTTTGAAATCCTTGCAATTTGATTTTCAGCAATGTTAGAGAAAATATGCCTAGGATGCATACTGGAAAAATGGAGCATGTGGTTTTGCCACATATCTTTCCTATAGAGGCAAGTGTCTATTCCCTACCCCGGATCAAGAGATAATCTCACATCCAGAAAGTCAATCATCTCTCTAGATGTTTTTACATCAAATTTCAGGAAAGTAGTGGTCTGTGACAGGAAGTTAACAAAGCTTCTTAAATCTTCTTCTTTGCCATTCCATACAATGAAGGTATCATCCACAAACCGATTGTACAGAATTATCTGGTCATTCCAAATGTTATTAGCATCCTTCGACCAAGCTCTCTCCCAGTTGGCTAAAACCAAGTTTGCATAACTATTGGCATAGGGCGTGCCCATGACAACCCCCCATCTCTGCCAATAGTAGCTGTTGTCATAGGTAAACACATTGTAACACGATTTCCAAAAGATCACATATCAAACGTGATTCTACCTTCTCTTCAGTTAGAAATTCTTTTAATGCTTCAATGCCATAATTATTTGGTATGGAAGTGAATAAACTATTCACGTCTAGGGTTACCAATAGCAAACTCTCAAGATCATCACGATGTTCCAGAGCTACATACAGATGTTGTAGAAACTCATCTGTATCTTTAATCACAGTGGAGGCCCTAGGTAGGCATCTTTTTTTAGTTCTTGCTCAATAAACATAAAAATAGATTCCGTCAACCATCCTCTATCAGCCACAATTGGTCTTAAAGGTGGGCGTTTAACATCTTTATGAATTTTTGGTAATCCACTGATACTTGGTACAGTGGGGTGCTCAGTGATGAAGAGATCATGCAAATACTCATTAAACTCTCTTTGCAATAGCATGTCATAAATAGCCTGCTGGATCTTCCTTTTCATAATATTTAGTTCATTCTTACTAATCAAGGAATAGGTCTTTCAATCACTTAATAATTCTTTCATCCATTGGACATACATCATTGCATCCATTACCACTATGGCTCCTCCTTTGTCAGCAGGTTTAACCACAATATCATTCCTCTCTTTAAGCTATTTAAGTGCCTGATTTTCTTACAGTCTCTCTCTGAACAATAGTTTTTAAACTCACTAACAAACATCTTTGCTAGGCCCTCCCAAATTACATCATTTTGACACTTAGGTTTTTCCAGTATACACATTACATCATTTTGACACTTAGTCTGGAGTTCCCAGGACAACAAACTGCATTATTTAGCAATCTAACACCTGCTCAGGAAACTACAACAATAAAAGACATTTTACATGTACATTCCAGCAATTATTCCTTATGTTAAGACAATAGAAAGAATGTGTTCAACAAGCCGCTTCAGTACCACTATTTAGATAATTTTACTTCAAAGAACATTAGAAATGCTTGGCATAGTTTTCCTTAAAGCAAATGGCAATGTTGCCACAAACTTGAAGTTCACATTTTACAGTGTTTTCTTTCATTTAAGAACACAAGCCTGTATTTTGCAATTATATACACAAATGATAGAATTATGTATCAGATTCTATTTGACTAGACTGGCAGCTTTCGTCCATATTCCCCCAATCTTCATATCTCTTCCCCCCAGGAGAACTCAAGCTATTTTTTCATGTGACCCTTGAGAAACGCTGCTTGAGAGGGTTAGGTCTATCTGGGTGTACCTCACCCCATTCCCTGTCTTAAGAGCCCATATGCATTGGCATTGCTTATCCCATTGTGGTGCTGCACTGACATATATGCTTGCAACCCCAGGCTCCATCTTAGCAACTTGGCATTTTGCTGATTGGCTCTGTTTAACCATGTTAGAAGGTTGTGATCTGTCATTACAGTGAATTTTCTTCCATACAGATAAGGTTGAAGTTTCTGCAGTGCCCACACTATGGCTAGACATTCTTTTTCGACAGCTGCATAGCATTCCTCCCTGGGTTGGAGCCTACGACTGAGATAAACCAGTGGGTGCTCTTCCCCCTCTGAAGAAATCTGGTTAAGTACAGCCCCCACCCCATGGTTCAAAGCATCCACTTGCACAATAAATTATTTGCTGTAATCTGGACTGGCTAATACAGGGGTCCTCCCAAAGCTTCTTTAAGCTTCTGAAATGCCTGCTCACATGCTGGAGTCCACACTACCTTATCTGGCCTGTTTTTTCCTTGTCAGGTCTATGAGGGAAGCAGCTATGGTACTATAACTTGGGACAAACATTATTTAGTACCCTGCTGTCCCTAAGAATGCCCTTACCTGCTTTTTGGTAACAGGTGCAGACCATGCCTGAATAGCTTCCACTGTGGCAAGTTCTGGCCTTATCTTACCACTCCCCACTCTATGTCCTTGGTAGGAGACCTCTGCCATACCCACCTGGCATTTGCTCAGCTTAATGGTCAACCCTGCCATCTGTAGGCTGCCCAGCACCTCCCTGACATGCTGAAGGTGCTCTGGTTAGGAATGGCTGTAGATGGCAATATCATCTAGGAAAGCAAGGGCAAACCCTCCTGCTCCTGCTAGGATATTATCCACCAGCTTCTGTAAAGTCACTGGGGCATTCTTCATTACAAAGGGCATCTTTGTGAACTCGTACAAGCCAAAAGGAGTCACAAAGGCTGACCTCTCTTTAGCACTGGGTGTCAAGGGCTCCTGCCAGTAACCCTTGGTAAGATCAATGGTTGTAAGATACTTAGCTCCACCCAGCTGCTCTAGGGCCTCATCTGTCCTAGGCATGGGATAAGCATCCGACTCTGTGTGACTATTTAATTTCCTGTAATCCACACAGAACCTGGTGCTGCCATCCTTCTTTGGCACCAACACCACTGGCGATGCCCAGGGACTGTTGGACTCTTGAATCATCCCTAGTTCCAACATCTCCTGTACCTTCTCCCTCAGAGTCTGACTCTCTCAGGCACCCTAGAAGGAGCCTGCCTAATAGACCTTTGGGGTCCTGTATCCACCTTGTGCTGTACCAGGTGGGTGCACCCTGGTTTCCCAGTAAACACATCCCCAAATTCCTGCAACACTGCTCGGATTTCTTGAACCTGGGTAGGAGATAGCTGCTGGTATATTGCTACCCCTTCCACCGAGGTGTCAGCCCAAGCATCACTGAGGAGATCAGTCTCCAGATCTCCCTCAGACTCCTCCTGCAATCCACTGCAAATGCTCAGCACAAGGGCCTCCCTATCATGGTAAGGTTTCATTGTATTAACGTGGTACAATTTATACCCCTTCCATCTGCGTAGCACTTCCACCGTGTAACTAACATCACTTATCTTTCTTACCACCTTGTCGTGTCCCCCCTAAGCTGCTTGCAGCTTGTTGTGTCTTACAGGAATGAGAAAGATTACCTGCTGCCCTGCAGCATATTCTCTAGCTTGAGCATTCCTGTCATACCACACCTTTTTCTGTTGTTGGGATTCTACCAGGTTCTCCTGGGCCAAGCCCATGAGTTCCCTGAGCCTTGTCCTGAGGTTTAGGATGCATGCCACAACAGACTCCTTGTGAGACTCACACTCAACTTCCCACTCATCTCAAATTAAATCTAGAGGTCCCCTCACCCTATGCCCATACAGCAACTCAAAGGGTGAAGAACCTGTGGATTCCTGGGGAACCTCTATGTAAGCAAACAACAGATAGGGCAAATATTTGTCCCATTCCATCTTAAACTGATCTGCAAATGCCCGTAGCATGGACTTGATTGTAGAGTTTAACCTCTCGACAAGACCATTAGTCTGGGGATGGTAGGGCGTGGTCTTCATTTGCTTCACCCCACAGGACTTCCGCAGACAAGCCAGCAGGTCTGACTTGAAATTGGCACCTCGGTCAGTCAGTATTTCTTTTGGGAAACCTACCCTGCTGAAAATCTCTAACAAAGCATTTGCCACCTTTTCCACTTCAATGGAGGACAAAGCCACTGCCTTAGGGTATTGTGTAGCATAATCCACTACCACTAGGATATACTTTTTCCCTGTGGAACTTGGGGTACTCAGAGGACCCACACTATCCATAGCTACCCTCTGAAATGGCTCCTCAATCACAGGCAAAAGCATCAAAGGAGCTTTCACCTTGTCTCCTGCCTTGCATAACTTTTGGCACTGTTCACAGGTCCTGCAGTGCCCTGTTACATCATTGGAAATTCCAGGCCAATAGAAGTTTTGCATAATATGCCTCTTTGTTCATAGGATCATAGGTAGGTACTAGGATATCGGCCCTGGGGCCTATATAATCTCAGCCAAAAAGGTACCCTGGCTTTTGCCACCCAAGAAAATTATTTTCCTGTGCCACTGTCGAGCAGAGCCACAGAGGTGATCCCCGGGGTGAATTTCCTATTTCCCATCCAATCATCAAGATTTTTCTTGAAGAGTGCTAATGAGGTGCTTTGTTTGATATAGATAGATATGTTTATTCCAGAGTATGGGAAGTCTCTGGGACAGGAATCTATCCCTCCGGCATGTTTTGTTTATTGTGGTGACAGGGTTTAGGTCCTAGAGCGTGTAGCTCGGATGGATTGGGATTTCTTTAAGTGGAGCATGTCCAACAGCTCTGGGTTTGACATAGCTTTGTATGTTAGGCAGAGATCATCTCTTAATAGGCGATATGCGACGGAGTAAAGCTGGAGTTTTTTGAGACGGTCTGCGTAGGGCATCTGTTTGAGGCCAGTAATCCTCTTTGTGAGGTATTTCTGCAGCCTTTCCAGTTGCTGTAGATGTCTTGTGAGGTACATACCAAAAGGGGCATTGTACTCCTATAATGGGTCTAATGAGTGATGAGTAGAGGGGAACAATGACCTTTTATGATGAAGTGTGCCATGTAGAAGGATTTCTTGACTACTATGGTGATGTGATTATCAAAGGAGAGACCACTGTCCACCTGTGTCCCAAGGTCTCTTATCACACTTTCGGTGTTAAGTATACTACCGCCTATGTTGTAGTTCATGGGTGCAGAGTTTTTACCAAAAGGGATGACAATGCACTTTTTGGCATTGAGCTTGAGGCCATGGCTTTGACACCATGCATCTGTCTCAGTGAGGCCCTTTTGTAGGATGTCCACATCATTAGGAATTTCAGTTATGGCTCCTAGTTTGCAGTCATCTGCAAACTTCATTAACCAAAGACCTTCTGTGTTAGCCTGTACTTCAGAGAAGTAGATACCAAACAGGAGAGGATCCAGGACTGAACCCTGTGGTACTCCACTTGTCACTGGTCTGAAGTCGGATTTGGAGTCTGCTGCTTTCACAGTGTGGGTTCTGTCAGTGAGCCAGTCGGCAACCCATCTTGTGGCATAGGGATTTATACCTAGTTTAGTGAGTTTATCTATAATTCCAGAGTGGGGGATGGTGTTGAAAGAATTGGCAAGATCTAGATAGGCTGTGTGAACCACCTTACCCTTGTCTACGACTTTGGTGACTGCTTCAAAGAAGTCTATCTGGTTTAGGAGACATGATCTGCCTTTTACAAGCCTGAACTGGGTAGGGTCCAAAGTTTGGAGATTACCAAGGTCTTTGTTTATAAGTTCTATGATGATACATTCCATGGCCTTGCAGACCAGACTCATCAGGCTAATGGGGCGGTAGATCTAGGGGTCCGTGGTGGCTCCCCCCTTGTGGAGTGGGATAATCGTCGCTGTGTGCCATTCAGCAGGGACAAAGCCTGAGGTGAGGCTATGATTGAACATGGCACTTAGATGGGGTGCCAGTTCATTCTGTAGCTCATGTAGAATGCAGCCTGGAATGTTGTCTGGTCCCATGGATGCTGTGTTCTTGGCTTTGGAGAGTGTGGTTTTACCTGTGCAGCCGTGATTAAAGGGACTTTGCATTCTTCCAGTATAGAGATGGGCTCTTTAGGGGGTTAGAGGGGGGTAAAGTTAGCACTGAATCTATCTGCCAGGATGTTGGCAATATCAGTTGGGTCTGTATATTTAGTGCCATTGTGCTGTAACTCAGAGCACATCTGAGTGTTGCCATTGAGATTCTTGACATAGCTATAGAATGCTTTGTGGTTGTCTTTAGAATCACTGGTGATTTTGTTTACGTAACTAGCTTTGGAGGATTTTATCAGGGATCGCAGCTTCTTACTGAGGATGACCAGGGAGCTCCTCCACTGATGGGATTTTACTCTCTTTTGCAACAGTTTCTTCCTTCTGTTGCACAGTTTGTTTATGGCAGGGGACCACCAGATTGGCTTCCTTTTTTTGGAGGATAGCGTCTTGGTTCTGTTTGGGATAGCATGATCCATGCACTCATGTAAGTGCTTATAAAGTGCAATTGTGTAGGATTCAGTAGCCATAACTGTATTGTCCATCTGTATGGGTGTCATGAAGTTCACCACTTCTGTCTTAAGAAGCATGAAGTTGGCTTTGGAGAAATTTTTCATGCTTTCCTTAATGGGGAGAGGGGGCAGGATGTGGATATCTAGGGTAATTAGCTTATGGTCGGATCGGACCAATGAGGCATTGACTTCAGCTGTGGAGCACCGGTCACTCATGTTGGTAATGACCAGATCTAGGATATTGTTGCCCCTGATGGGGGTGTGGATAAGTTGATCCAGGGCATTGGAGTTTATGATTTCCAGAAAGCATTGAGCAAAGGAGTTGGTACATGAGTAGTTTTCCCAGTTAATGGTGGGGTCGTTGATATCGCCCATTATTAGGGTGTTTGGTTGAACCCTAATATTTTCCAGTACATCAAGAAAAGTGGAGTGGGAATCCTGGGGCATGGCGGGTGATCTGTAGCAAGCTACAATTTGGATTGCAGTTTTGCCCAGAGTTAGTTGCACTTGGATATCCCTGGCTGCATTATGCTGAGCAACTAGCCTGGAGGTGTGGCTATCCTTAATGAATATAGACACACCTTCACCTTTGGTTTTCCGGTCCCGGTTACATGGCTGAAAAGTGTGGTATGAGTTATAGCCTGCTAGTGCAGGGGTGCTATCTGGAGCCTTGAACCAGGTCTCAGTCACTGCACAGATATCAATGTTCTCCATTTTAAGGAGTGCCTCGAGTGAGTGCATTTTGAGAGTTAGACTTCTAGCATTGAGTAGCATCACCCTCAGTTTTTGCTTGCCTGTTCCTTTTACGGAGGTGAATTTGTCATTTGAACCTTGCCTAAAAAAGGTACTATATGGGCGGCAAGAACCTTAGCCAGTATCCGGAATCCCAGGGGTGACAGGTGCAGGCCCTCTCTGGCAAAGCATCGTGGTCTGTCATCCATGTCATCCCAGGCAGACAGATACTGGATCCCTTTAGAATGGCACCAGAAGCTTAGCCAATTGTAAGTCAATCATTTTGTCCTTGTACTGCGGCATCATTCTGGGTGATGGCAGAATGCTACTCAGGACTAGGGTCATACCTGCCTGGGCTACAAGATCGGAGAGCTCTTCCATGTCTCTTTTCATGTAGTCCAGGGAGGTACGTCTCAGGTCGTTCATACCAACATGGACAATGACAGAGGCATATTTGTACTTGTTGTGGAGTGTCCTGAGTGCGTGGGTTATGTGGCGGACCCTGCCACCCGACAGGCAGCTGGCAGTAACCTTTTCCTTGTTTAGCCTGGTAAGTGGGACATCAGTGTGCCTGACTATAGAATCACCTATGACTAGTGTGTTGGGTACGTTGTTTTGCCTTATTGGCTGTGGTTGAGTGGCACACTGAGTCTGCGGGCTATGTGTCATTTGGGTTGTGTTGAGGGGTGGAGGTCGCTTGCATTTCTGCTTTGGATGTCTCTGTTGCTTGAGCAGATTATTATTGAGAGCATCTGCAAATGTTTTTATGTTTCTATGTGTGGATTTTTTTGGTGTAGATTTAGTGGGACTATGTGATGAGTGTGGTGTGGTGCAACTGTTTACCTTCTCCTCTTGACTGTCAAGTTCAGTCTTGATTGGAGAGAGCTTTACCTGCAGTTTGGCTAGATAAGTGCATCTCTCACAGGTTGTAGTGTTGGGTGGTAGGAGGAGAGGGTTGTCTGTGTACATGAGGCAATTTCTACATTGCCTCAAGATTCCCAGATTCATCAGGTAGGCAGGAGAGAACACTGAGAGCTGACCCTTGGACATGCCTGAATAAAAAACTATTTTCCTCTAGATAAGTGACGAAAGTGAGTACAAGAGCTGTTTTTCTCTAAGCAAGTGAGGAAAGTAAGTACCAAAACTGTTTTTTTCTAGGTAATGAGGAAGGTTGAGTGCAGTAGTAATTAGCAGGTTATTTAGTGTTTACAAGTTCTGAACAAGTGCTGATGATGAATAAGCAAATTCAAGTGCTAAAACTAAGAATCTGTATCTGGACTAAACTAGTTACAGTGCCAGTTGTACGTTTTATGTCCATATGGCCTGCAAGGTGAATATCATGGTCTATGGCTAGAAGTGCCAGATGGTAAGCTCTAGGCACTACCAACTGCTGTACTCTCTCACCTTCTAGCACTCACTCATGGGTCCACTCTCTGTATAGTAACCCTCTGTCTCAGTATACAGATTTCCCCTTCCCTTGAGAAGCAGGTGCCTCCTTAGGTACCTGCCTCAGGCCTTGCAATATAGGGTCTGAGAGCTGAGCCTGTCTCAACTCTCTCCTTGTAACCCTTCCCAGCACCCCTTCCACTGGAAGTTTGGCATCCTCTGACAGTGGTGCCTCACTGTCAGCCTGGGTACTACTACTCACCTCTACCTTTGCAGTTACCCTGTCCAAGGGATCATCAGTACCCACAAGCAGCTGTGGCTCACCTTCAGTCTCACTGCTACAGAGTAGCTTACTCCCTGAAGTAACCACCTCAGCAGTCCTGACTGCAAGTATGCATTCTGTCTGGGTCTCCCCCAGGCTACCAGACCCACATGTTTGTCTCCTAGCCTCACTGCTTGTAACTGCATAAGTACATGGGACTGCCTCATCCAAATCCTTCCCTCTCAGGACATCTGCAGGATGATAGTTCCATACCCCTGTTGTCTCAAGACAACCTACTATTGGCATTTTGTCTTTCCCACTTATTGGCTCCCTCACCTTTGGTTCCCCACCTTGCCTCCTTGGACACCTGTATGCCACATGGCCCCACTGTTTGCATTCAAAACATTTCAACATAGGTTCTGGACATGTACCTGGACTAGTGGCTTCCCCTGCTACTGGCAGATTCTGTTGGGGCAGTCTGTGCTGCCCACCATGGGTTCCTTTAGACCCATGAGCAGTACTGGGTGTCCCCTTCCTGTGCAGGGCTTCCCTGCTGGCCAGGTATAGGTCTCCCTTCTTCCCCAACTCATCTGAAGTAGCACATTGTCTATCAGCTAACAAGATCCTCATGTCTTCAGGCAAAATGATATGTACTTGTTCCCTCTCCAAAAGGTCTGCTAGCCCTTTAAAAGTGGTGACCTGACATCCACTCACCCAGCTATGAAAATAAATGCTCAGTTCAGCAACATATTCACATACATTTTCATCTACCTTGCGTCTATGCTCACAAAACTTTTTCCTATACATTTTAGCTGTTGTCTTAAAACATTCTAACAGACTTTTTTTTTTTACAGCAGTATAATCAAAACAGACAGAGTCAGGCTTTTGTGATATACAAGTTACAGCTTCCCCATGGAGTAAAGGGGTCAGGAACTGTACCCAGAGCCTTTGGCCAACACTATACTGTTTGCATACCCTTTCAAACATGTGAATGAAACTATCAAAATTATCCCCCTCTTTAAATTGTGGAATAAATTTACTGACCTGTTGTGCTTCTGGGGTCCAGTTACTCCCTTCCCCATTACCTCTATGACTCTGGTGAAGAGTCAGCATTTCCCTCTCATGCTTCCTCTGATGCTCCTTTTCTGCAGCTTCTATCTCCAAAAGCTTGGCCTCCAACTTAAGTCTCTTTAACTCCAGCTGGATTTTTAAGTCCACTGCAGAAAGGTTGAGCTGTCCATTCCCCAAGGATATTGTATCTCCACTGCCAGTCTGATTGTCCTTCGCAGAAGGGTTGATCTGTCCATTCTCCGAGGATATTGTATCTCTACTGCCAGTCTGTCCTCCTGGATGCTGTTTTCTGATGCAGCTGTAACCAAGGCTGCAATCAAGTCTGACCTTAGTCAAGTTTCCATGCACTAGTCCCCTAGCCTGGCACATCTCCACCAGCTGGCTCCTTGTCAGCTTTCCATACCTCTCTGCTGACATGCTGCCTGCTTACCCTGACTAACTAAGCTAACAAAAGAAATAAAAACAATTGTGATCTGAACTCTGAGTATACACTGTGTGGCTGATTTAGAGTACAAAACACCTTCCAGAGATCACTGTACATAAGCTATAGGATACACTCTACCCACACCACTGCAAACCACAAGTGAGGATATCTTATCCCAACTACTGTGAACCACAAATGTGAGGATATCTATTCCCAACCACTGCCACCAGAAATGTGATGACCATGCCCTGGCCCAGCAATCAAAGAGCCTCAATCCTCACCACTAACACAAGAGAGGTCATCTCATATAAGAGGATAGGATAACAAATACACACAGTAAAGTACAATTTCCCTTAAGGGCACATAGAGATCACAGTCAATCTGGGGCTGGTTGCTCCCTTGCTCTCCAGGTCCCCAATAAGACTCCCCACTGGCACAGCTATATGCTCCAGATCTCAGCCTAGCTGGCAAGCTAACCTCCAGTACCCTCTCTGTCCCACCAGTGCTTTGTGTTCCTGCCCAGGTAGCTGACACACCACACACACTTTGAGATAAGTATTTATACAACTTCACAGACACTCCTGGGAAAGGCTGACACAGATTCTCCAGCTGTGCCCCTTTACCCAGACTATACGGTAGTAATTTCTGCCAACACTAGCTAATACTTATCAGCTACCCAAAGGCCCTTAAAAGGGTGTCCAGTTATTACTGTGCAATATTAGTATCCAATTGGTAATGTAACTATTCAGTCTAAGGCTTATTAGAGTGACTTATTACAATAAACTATAAATATGCAATGTACTCTAGCGCTTACTTATCTCTACACAAACCAGCCACAGGTAAAGGTTTTTAAATTATTTAATAATAACTAATTAAAAACACAAAAAAATACTACTACACCACAGTGGTATCTAAGAGTTCAGAGATCACACAGAAACTTAAAATAATACAGTAGGATAGGTCTGATGTCAAAGAAAAACACTTAATCTAACTTTCTAATCTTTAGCTATTCTTAAGAGAAAACACAGTGCTACAATCCTACTTACATACATATAGAGCATAAGCAGTGCTGGGGTTGATGGTCAAAGACAAAAAGCTTACAGTCTCTTTCTGAACATTAGTTTTTAAACTCACTAACAAACATCTTTGTTAGGCCCTCCCAAATTACATCATTTTGACACTTAGTATTTCCCAGTATACACATTACATAATTTTGACACTTAGTCTGGAGTTTCCAGGCCAACAAACTGCATTATTTAGCAATCTAACACCTGCTCAGGAAACTACAACAATAAAAGACATTTCATATGTACACTCTAGCAATTATTCCTTAAGTTAAGACAGTATAAAGAATGTGTTCAGCCAGCCGTTTCGGCACCACTATTTAGATAATTTTACTTCAAAGAACATTTGAAATGCTTGGCCTAGTTTTCCTTACAGCAGATGGCAATGTTGCTACAATCTTGAAGTTTACATTTTACAGTGTTTTCTTTCATTTAAGAACACAAGCCTGTATTTTACATTTATATATACAAATGATAATATTATGTATCAAATTCTATTTGACTAGGCTGGCAGCCTTCGTCCATCTTCCCCCACTCTTCACAGACTACTCAATGATTGCACCCAATGTACAGGCATTAGCAAACTTGTTAAGCCAAAGGCTATCCACTGCAGCCTGAATTTCCAAACAAATAGATTCCAAACAGTAAAGGCCCCGGCAAAGATCCTTGTGGTATGCCATTGGTGATGGCTCTACTGGTAGAGGTTGAGTCCCCAACTTTGAGAGTTTATGTGCTGTCGGTGAGCCAATTGGCTATCCATCTAGTGACATAAGGGGTAATCCCCAGCTAGGAGAGTTTCTCAATGATACCTAAGTGGGAGATTGTGTGAAAAACCTTGGTCAGGTCAAGATAGGCAGTATTTACTGTCTTATCTTCATCCAGATATTTTGTGACTTTATCAAAGAAGTCTACTAGGTTAAGCATGATCTACCCTTATCAAAGCCAAATTGGCTTAGGTCTAGAGTTTGAAGGTCACCTATTTCCTTGTTGATAATGTCAATGATGATTCTCTCCATGGTCTTGCAGATGAGACTGGTTAGACTTATGCATTTATAGTTTCCAGGGTCAGTTGATGGCCCCCCTTTGTGCAAGGGATTACTGTTGCTGTTTTCCACTATGCAGTAATAAAAGCAGTTCTCAGGCTATGGTTAAAGAAGATGCTAAGTGGGTCCTCTAGGTCCTGTTTTAGATTGCTTAGTAAGCCACCTGGGATGTTATGTGGTACCACTGAGACCATGTTTTTTGGAGAGTGCAGATATGACCTGATCTCTAGAGATTCTTGGCAGAGGACTGCTGTCAGGTATGGTTTAGGGTATTGTCTGTGGGTCCAGGGGGGTAAAGTTTGCTACAAATCTGTCAGCTAATAGCTTGTCAGTTTCCTCCAGTGCAGCTTCATGTTTATATTCCTAGCATTATGCAGCAGAACCTTGAATTTGCTTCCAGTGGAATTTTTTACATCAGAACTCTTGTTGCTTTGACATTGCCTGAAAAAGGCACTATTGGAGTGCAAGCACCTTTGCCAGTATCTGACAGCCTAGAGGACACAGGTGTAGACCATCTCTAGCAAAGCAGAGTGGCCTGTCAACTACTTCATTTCAGGTTGACAGATACTGGATCTCCCTGGACTGACACCAGAAGCTAAGCCAATTGTTGATGTCAATCATTTCTTGTTTATATTGTGGCATCATCTTGGGTGATGGTACATTCTCCATGTACCTTCACCATGCAGTCCATACTGTATCATGTTGATATGTGATTAGTGCTCATGCTACATCTGTCTTCATTGACATGCCCTCATCTGCTATACATTACCACATTTCACTTGTCCATTTTCCCCGTGCTTATTCCTACAAGTCATCTGTGTGTCCCAATTCAATACACAGACTTCTCCTGACTGTTTTTTTATAATGCACTCTATGTACCCTTACTGATGATTTACACAACTTCTGTTCAGTATGCCTGACACAGGTTTCCACAATACTGTGGACTGTATACACTGTCATGTAATGTGTTGGAATTATGTACATTGCTTTACTAATAACCCTGATAATCATTGTGGCATTTCGTGCAAACACGCAGACCTAGTTTGCCTATAAGTAAACGGGTTTACATGTCTGTTGCTGTCTGTATTGCTTAAATGGTTTTCTGACCAGCAGTAATGTCGCTACCCACAAAACTGTGTTTGTTTATATTCAAACATGGGGCATGGCATGCATATGCAGTTACCTCACTGGGCAAACACATAAACTCTTTGTGAGCTTCATGCAAAGCCTCCATGGATTTTATTGACTCCCCAGGATAGATATAGATATAGAAATAGATATAGATATAGAAATAGATATAGCTATAGATATGCATATGTTTATTTATTTAAATTCAAATAAATAAATAAATAAACATATGCATATCTATATTAACTATCTATCTTATTAGGATGGCCATGATGGTGCAGTGGTTAGCACTGTCACCTCACAGGAAGAGGTTCTCCAGTTTGATTCTTACCTGGGGCGCCTTCTGTGTGGAGTCTGCATGTCCTCCCTGCAGTCCCGTGGGTTTCCTCTGGGCTCTCCAGTTTCCTCCCATGCTCCAAAGACATGCAGTAGGTGGACTGGGCACTCTAAATTGGCCATAGGTGAGATAGTATGTGTGGGTGGTGTGAATGAACCACCACAGCAGGGCTAGCCACCTGATGGTGTTAACCTTCGCTCAAGATGAGTGTCACTGCAGAAGTGACACCCCGACTCCATGTGCAAAATGGGAAAAGGGTTTGAGGATGGATGTATGTTTATTTATTTAAATTTCTGTCTGTCTGTCTCAAGCTCGCATCTCTAAATATGATAATGAGTAGCTCACAATTGCTTATTGACTGTCTGAAGATTCTTACTAACAAGTTGCTCTATATGTGATGCAAAAGTGATATGAGGATCATTAGTGATTCTGAGATATTTCTTTGCAAAAGTTACATGGAAAGGGATGTTATTAAGATCTTGAATTAAAAAGCTGATATAGTTCTTCAGCCTTTGATCTTTACCAAATGTCATGATATAAGTTTGATTTGTGTTTGTTATTAGTTTATTTGAATTCAGGCAGTTACAAACATTTTTTAAATTGTTCTGAATGGAAACGTTGATAATCTGGAAATTTTCCTCAATTTTGCAACAACAATAACTATATCATCTGCAAAATGCAGGCAACTGACATGTGATCGAGCTTAAGGAAAGTCACTCAAAAAGCATGAAAATAGGATTGTTCCTAAAAGCGAGTCCTATGACACTCCAGAGATTATCAAGGATATCAAGCATATTTCTGTCTGGGTGCCTGAACCTTCTGATGCATACTCCTGAGCTGATGTAGAAAATGACAAAAAAGAGGTTGTTGATGATGATGATGACGAAGACAGTGATGATGATCTTCAACCTCTACATTCCCCCAGGTGACAATATTTCTACACTTGAAGATATTCTCTCCTGGCCATCCACCAACATCAGTAATGAAACAATAATCCTAGGAGACATGAATATCAATTGGGCCTCCATTCAGTCTCCCTCTAACCCACTTAACATTAACCTCTACAACTTCTCTCAGCTTATCAACTCTGTAACCCACCCCTCAAAAAACCTCTCCAGTGGCACTACCCTAGACTGGATCTTAGTCTCTCACCCTCATTATTACTCTGACAGTGGTACTCTCCCCGATCCTCTTCGTGACCACTTACCCACCTTTATACACCGACTACCCTTACCCCTTCATCGTACTCATAACTTTATTACCACACGTAACCACAAAAACTTTGACCCAACAGCTTTTTCTAACTCTCTAAAAGCAATAAATTGGAACAGCCTAAAAACACTTCCTCTAGATAATGCAGTTGCCCATTTCAGCACAACCTTCTTACACCTCCTAGACCACCACGCTCCCCTAAGAACAAAAAGAATAAAGACCAAAACTGCCCCTTGGCTTACCAAAAATACACTTGCTACAATGCGACACAGAGACAAACTCTGGACTCAATACCAAAAAAATAGGACCCCCCTCATCCATAATAAATATAAAACACTTCGAAATAAAGTAAAAAAGCTCATCATCACTGAACGACAAAACTACTTCTCCTCACTCCAAAACAACAATAAAACAAACCCTCAGAAATTCTGGAAAGGCATCTCCACTCTCCTACATCCCAGTAAACCAGACACCCCCACCCCAGACCCGAATGCTTCCAATACAGACTTGGCTACTCAATTTAACTGTTTTTTTATTGACTCTATATCCAAATTAACCTCTTCCTTCTCTAAGACTACTACTCTTTCCCATTTACGCCCACCCTTGTCTACTTACCCTCCACCATCAACCACTAGTGCACCCCTTCTCCCATCCCCCAACTCTACACCCTCCTCTTACTCCACTTTCCCTCCCTCCTCATCACCCCTACCCCTAGATACCCCCTCTCCCCACTCCCCACCTTTCTCTTTAAAACCCATACCCACATCTACCATAAAAAAACTCCTTCTAAAACTGAAGCCTGGTTCAAATGCTCCTGATAATATTCCTCCACAATTCCTCAGCATAGCTGCTGAAGCAATTGCCTACCCCATTAGTATTTTAATAAACCGCTCCATCCAAAAAAACATAGTACCCCTAATTTGGAAAAAGGCCTTTATCATACCCCTGCATAAAGGAGGAAACAACAAAGTGACTAATTTCCGGTCCATCGCTATCCTGTCTCCCATCTCTAAACTCCTTGAAAAGTGTATCCAATTACAACTCCTACCATATCTCATTGATAACCACCTACTAACTCCCACACAACATTGTTTCAGACCAGGCCACAGTACTATGACAGCCCTCCTCTCCTTCCTGGAAACTGTAAACAAAGCCCGAGACTCAGGTCATACTGTTTCTTCCCTTTTTCTGGATCTCTCTAAGGCCTTCGACACTATCTCCCACAACCTTCTTCTATCTAAACTCTCTAAGCTTAACCTATCTCCTTCCTCTCTGAACTGGTTGTCTAGCTACTTATCCAACAGATATCAAGCAGTAAAATGGAAAAAGGCAACCTCCTCATTCCTTAGTACCCCAACTGGAGTTCCTCAAGGTTCCATATTGGGTCCCCTCCTCTTTAAAATATTTATTAATGACTTCCGCAACTCTATCCCTTTCTCTAATATCATCCAATATGCAGACGACTCTACCATTATTTACTCAGCCACTTCTATCCCCATACTTCTAAAGCTAACTCAGTATGCTTTTTCTTCCACTGAACAATGGATGGAACAAATCACTTAGCACTCAATGCTTCTAAAACCAAATTAATGGTATTTACTCCCTCTAAAGTCACCCCTTTCAACAAAAACACATTTTGTATTACTAGTCATAACAACACAACCCTGAAACTGGTATCAGAGACCAAGCTACTTGGCATCCAAATTGACAATCAGCTTAAATTTAACTCCCACATACAACTAAATATCAAAAAAACCCATCAAAAACTAGGCATGCTTTATTGACAAAATCATTATCTTACACCCACCACTAAACTCACCCTCTCTACATCTTTTCTCATCCCCTCCCTCCTCTATGGTGCCCCACTCCTAACTAATCTACAATCCTCTCTGAAAACTCAACTATCTTGTTTCTACAACAAAATCGCCAAGTTCGCCACTAGCCATAAGTCTTCCACTCACCACTGTTCCTCTCTCCACAAACTAAAATGGCTAGAGCTACCCAGTCAGCTTATCTATACCCAGCTCACTCTAGCACATAAGCTCATTCTCAACCCCTCACTCTGTCCCTCCCTTTCCTCTGCATTTAAAATGCACCTACCTGACAGAGTGCTAAGGTCTAACAATCAAAATCTTCTAGAAGTATACAAACCAGCTCGTCCCCCAGGCAAACACCTCCTATCCTTTAGTCTAGCATGACTCTGGAACTCCCTACCACCATCCATTCGTACTACCCCTAGCTACTCTATCTTCAAAAAAACTCTCCACTCACATCTAGTAACCCAATGGGAATGCTCCTGCTGCCACCCTACATAACTTACTCTGCAAACTTTCATCTTCTCTTCCCTTCAATAGCATTCTTCCTTTTCATATATTCTTGTAAATTAATTTCTAAATGTATGTAATTCTTACCCACACCTCTCTCTGCAAGTTTACCACATGTATTATCGATCCTGTATATGTCTACTAATTATTCCCATAATATTCTGTATTATCTGTTCATTCATCACTAACCTAGACTGTTTGTAATATTTGTCCTTGTCTAAATTTCTGTTGTATACTTTCAATCTATGACATATAGTAATGTTAATAGTTTATGGTCCCTCTATTTTATAACACATGTAAGCTTATAATCTACATCATATAGTAACCTTGATTTGTTTATGGAGCTTTTCTCCCTAGGTCTAATTCCTGTTGTATATTTTCAATCTATGACATATAGTAATGTTAATAGTCTTTGGTCTGCTCTATTTTATAGCTCATGTAAGCTTATAATCTACATCATATTGTAACCTTGATTTTTATGGAGCTTTTCTCCCCAGGACTCCATTGAAAACGGGTTCACTTTGGCCCAATGGACTATCCTGGTAAACCAACTGCAAATAAATAAATAAATAAACTATAACCCTAAATATTATCTTTGAAATGGAGATCTTAACCCATTACACAACTTCTGCAAAGAAGCAACAGAAGAACAAATTCTTCATTGCTACTGAGTGGTTGTTTGCTTTGAAGGCGCAGTCTGTAATGATAAATATAATAGAGATCAGTAGTTTCCTATCTGTATTGTCAAATATTTTTATAAGTTACACCTTCGAGTTAGGTGAATACCTATTCACATGAAGGCTGCTGGGCAATTAGAATTTGCTACTTTAATAGTTGGCACTGTACAGGACTACTGATCCCTTTATAGGGATTTAGGATGTATAGAAGAAAAGAGGAGAGGAAATAGTAAGACATCAGCACAGTAAAACCTCTAACAATTGGAAATATTATGTAGATATTTATTCATCTTCTGCTGACTCAGCTGTGCATGCACATATTTGTTTCTTGAGTAACACAGCAGTGCCTACAAGAGCCAGTAAGCTAGAATTTAAAAAGGCAGCATAGTTAGACTGGAGATAGGTGCTACTGCATCTTAGAGAAACTTGAAAACAGGAACTCTTTTAAGGAAGATGGTCTCCTGTCTGCGAGGTCTTCAGCCAAAGATAGGATTTATTTTCAGGGCATTTACTGGTGTGAAAAGAATATATTTCTACAATGTGTTGTATGGTCAAATGTTTTTGCTGCAAGCATTTGCCTGCATAAATCCCAGGATATATTGGAAGATTAAGCATATATGGCTGCAAAGAAAGAATATGAAAATGGCTGTAGATCTCTAGACATATATAGGTGGTATGTTTGCTTGAGCTATATTACAAGGTGAGCTTTCAATAAAAAATAGAAATATTGTGTTTTTTTAATGTGTTCAGCTCAGAGAAGCTGGTATGCAACATGTTGCCTGCAGAACATGAACAATCACTGTTAAAGTTCTTTGGAGCAGGGGTGTGAAATTGCTGGAAGGGTTTTGCTCATCAAAGTATATTGCTCCTGGGCAAAAAGCAGCCATTAAAAACAGTGATTTTATTCAGTTAGCTAATCATTGTTATTTATTAGTTTGATAAGCACATTATTGGGCTGGCCAAGGACTCCTTCTAGCCATGAGCTAAGCCAGAGAAACAAAAAAATACACAGTAAAACTGTACAGACATATTTTTAAAAGGTGGCTCTGTTGCTAAAATGAGCAGAACTATTTCTGCTACATTTGAATAAATGTGCTTTTGTTGACATTGGTTTAGTTAACACCATTTGATTGACTAAAGATTTGGTCAACACTTGTCAACAAAAGTAGCAGATTGTATGGTTCTTGGGTTTGGCAAATTTGTCCTTTCCACAAGAATTATAAGATCTCGGAGTCAGTATCTATAATTGACAGGGGATGCGTAGGTACAGGAAGGGCTTGCCCCATTTCAAAAAATAATGTTTTCTTGTTTTAAAATGTTTGCATGTATCAAGATTGATGCTCAGTGCATGAGTAGTATCTTGTCAACATCACTTGGTGTTATTATGCACATCGACAAAGTTAAATAAATCCAACTAAACACACACATATATATATATATATATATATATATATATATATATACATATACATATATATATATATATATATATATATATATATATATATATATATATATATTTTGTGTGTGTCTGTATGTGTGTATGCTTGTGTGTGTGGTGTGGGGGGGTGTTAAATATTACATTATAATCTATTTATTAAGCATGATTCATAAAATCAATCTTTATAATTTATTTCAAATAGCAGTTTATAAGGGAGCATGAAAGTAAAATCAAAAGGCGGTATCTTTTGAGGAGGATTCTGAACAATATTATTTTCTATATTTTTTTTTTTTACTTTGTTGACTGGGTTAATGGTCTGGTACTCAGACCATTTTCTACCATAGCCTGGGCCAGATATGCAGTTAAATATTTTACAAACAGTTTTCACAATTTTGTAATGTACATCGCAATGACTATAGCATATGCATGTACAGAGACATGGAGCATTTGACATTAATGCACTTCAAGTCAGAGGGCTGGTTTCCAAATGTTATTTGCAGACAGCACAGCATGCCAAATGTAGAATTCAGAGCACCAGATGTGGATGCAATTTCAGAAGACACACTGAAAGCAGTCTGAGTACTTAGCCATTCAGCATTGGATAATTATGAATTCCTCACAGACCTGTCAGATTTCAAAATATATTGTTCAAACCAAATACAATTTAAATGCAACAAACTACAGAATTGACTCTGTTTCTGAAATCCTTAGCAAATACTATGCAGCCTTACAAGGAACTGAAGCTACTACTATGGATTCTGTCATATTCCATAAGAATACCATAAATAAAATAAAAGAAAAATGCAGCCTGAAGTGAATTAACTGCAAAAAGCTGCAGTAATATAATCCATGGATGGGAGTGTTGCTGTGTGCCCTAGAAGGCAGCCAGCTACACTGAGCAAGGCTGTAACTAAACCAGTTGTCAGACTAATAAATAATTGACAGGTACTGCCTAGACACCTAGCTGCTGCAGGCTGTCTGCAACATGTGTGCTCCACACATCTGTGTGGACCCTGTGAGGAAACCCCATCCCTCTTTAAACAAAAGTGCGTCTCAGCCTGGGTCTACTTACATCTGGGAGATTCCAAAGACACACGGGGGTGCTGTGGGAGTGTCACATGCAGCTGCCAGTCATATACCGGTATAATTCCTTGCAGCAATATGCAGCAATGTGGATGATTACATACACTTTCCATGCACCTCTATGAAAGGGAGAAATGTATTGCACCAGTTCTATAACATTGCAAGTTTCCCCTGTGTACTCAGTGCAATAGACTGCACACACATCCTCTGTCAAGACCCCAGTACATCCTGAACCAGACAGATACATTAACAGAAATGGTTGTCCATCCCTGAACTGCCAGTTTGTGTGTGCAGCAGATGACAACATAACAAACCTCATGGCAACACATTCTAGAAATGTCCATGATGCTGCTATAGTGAGGGAAAGTGGTCTGAGGGCTGCAGTCCAGCAAAGTGAAGTACCCCAGGGACTACTACTGGGTAAGTACAGGAGCACAGTTAGGATTTAAGCTAAGGACATCCCTCCCAACAATATCTATGTTGACAACGTGTGTTTACTCCCCACAAGGACTGTTCCTCATACAATTATGATTTTCTGGCAAATCACTGGGATGATCTGAGGGTTGAAGTCAATAAATAATGATATACATTTGAGTTTCAGATTTCAAATCCTTTAGAAAATGTATGTTAAAACAAACCCTGTTACTATAGGAACTTTTGAAGTTTATAAGAGCAGTAGTTAAAATCTGTCCTATTTTTGGGCCTTTGTCTCCCCCATTTTGTCAGACTTTGTCCAGATTTCTTGCACTAAGAGTTTGAGAGGTATGCCCACAATGTTGAGCCATGACAAGGCACACATACAGACATGCACAGATTAAACATTGATGCTTAGGTGTTGCTCCACCACAGCAGCAAATACTGCATCTAATGGCAATTACCCACTAGATGTATACATTGAGACTCATACATAACAACATAATCATAATATATAATTTTATATGAACATATACAAATCTATCACAACAGTGATCATCAACTTAGGGCACAAGTGACACAGGTATGCATACAGACACATTTTGGTGTATCTGTGTATGGTACACAATAAGGGACACACATTAGTGCAACACATTCTTATTTGTTCACTTTAAAAGGCTGCAAACAGGTAAGTAACTCAGGACATAATGCAGAATAATTTTTAATATCACAAGCCAAATATATCAGTATAAAGTATTGATAAAATAATTTAATTAATGGAATGAGCTCTGTTTAGCAAAACTGTCAGACAGCCATGGTGTGAGACTTGTCAATGAACGCAGAGATGGCATTGCCAATGCACTGCACAGCAATCATCATTGCCATGGGGGAAAATAGCACTACTGGACAGATTGGATAAACTGTCTGTGTTATTATAACACAGTCTAGGTCATCCATGCTGATAAGTCATACCATGTTCTAGTCTGCCCCTAGCCATACCTCTCAAATTCTTAGTAGAAATAATCTGGACAATGACAAAAATCGGGACAGATTTAAAATATTGCTCTCATAAACTTAGAAAGTTGTTAGAATGAAAGGTATTGTATAATTGTGTATTTTCTGAAGGATATGAAATCTGAAACTCAATTCCCAGTCATTATTTAACATACCTCTCAACTGCACAGATTTTTGCAGAATATCCAGATTTTTCCTCATATGTTTGGTCCATTTTTCATAAAATTGGGATTTTCTGGCAAATTAGTGGCACATCATTTAAGATTGAAGCCAAACAACAATGACAGACATCTGAGTTTCAAACTTCATACCATTCAGAAAATTCATGCTGATGTAAAACCTGTTATTATATCAACTTTCTAAGTTAGTAAGAGCAATATTTAAAAATTGTTCCTATTTTTGGGCCTATGTCCCACTTTTGTTTATGGCTTTGCCCAAATTTAGCAAAGCTAGGAGTCTAAACAAAACACTACACACCCTAGAAGCTCTCTTCACCCTAGAGAATGCTGATGTCTGTGTGGTCATTAAGACATGGTTTAAAGACATGGAGAGCACACCAACAGTGCAAGGTTATAAAGCCTTCCACACATTAGACACCTACACAGACAGGGACTAAAGGTGGAGGTGTCTCTATTTACATCAAAAGTAAATATACCTCAAGGCTGGTCAAACAGGACAATGCACTTGAGCTGCTCCATGTTCAAATAACCATAGGAAAAATCAAGTATCACTTCCTTGCCAACTATAGGTCCCCTTCTGTGACCCAGGAAACCCATACCATGTATTTAAACTTATTAGAAACACTAACCATCCAACTCAATACCATATTCATGGGTGACTCTAATTTCTTCACTATTAACTGGGAATCCTATATGATAACAAACTTACAGGCACAGATATTCCTTGATTTTGTAAACACAAGCTCCCTGAACAACATAATCAATACACCAACCAGGCGTGCAGCCATACCCTCTCACTAGAAGTAAAAATGAAACCTGGACCCCCAGCTAAACCTGGAATATTCAGGAACTACTATAAGGCTAACCTCCTGCTATTAAGTGATAATCTGGCAAAATTTCAAGCCCCAGTAAACCCTAAGAACACTGCTGAACAATGCAGAACTGTTCACAGAAACCCTGTACAAGCATGTTAATAGCTGCATGGAGGCAGCTGTGCCCATCAGGAAGAAGTACAGAACTAACTCAAAAACAAGCCACCCTGGTGGAATCACAAAATCAATAGGCTGTATAACAGAAGGAAGAAAATCATGGCAAAAATTAGGAGGTGCAGCCCACAGCACTGCCCTCTCATCAAACTAAACAAACATCTCAGAGGACAAATAAAGTCCACTAAAGCCAAATTTGAGATGAATTTGGCCTCCCAGGCCAAGGATAACCACAAGGCATTCTTTAGCTATGTCCACAACCTCAAAGGCAATACACATTGTAAATGGAGCCACCTATACTGAACCAGACGATATAGCCAAACTACTAGCAAAAAACATTTAGCTCCAACATTGCCCCTCTCTCCCCCTCAACCTTCACTCAGGAAATACCATCAAATATATCTCCCCCTGCTATCACTAAGGAACAGGTCCTAAATGCTCACTCCAAGGCCAAGAACACTGCATCAATGGACCAAGACAATATTCCATGCCTTCTAAATAGCATGTCACATGGTGTATATAGACCTCTGGAATTTCTATTTAACTATAGCCTCCAAACAGGTTTTGTGCCTCATGAATGGAGAACAGCAACGATCATCCCTATGCACAAAGGTGGGCCATCTACAGACTCTGGAAACTACAGACACATAAGTCTCACTTGTTCTTATATGTAAATCCATGGTAAGAATTATCATTGAAATAATCAATAGTGGTATAGTAAACCTTCAGACACTGGAATCAATCCAGTTTGGTTTTGTTAAGGGCAAATCATGCCTACTTAACCTGATGGACTTCTTTAAAAAGTTCACCAAACCAATGGATGAGGGCAAAATGGTTCATACTGTCTATCCTGACCTAGACAAATCATCTGAAACAATACCCCACTCAGGGATTGTTGACAAACTCAAATTTTAGGTACAAACTGGTATTTCACCCAGTGGATAGCAATCTGGCTCACAGACAGGACCCAGGAAGTAAGAACTGGGGAGTCTACTTATACAAAGAGGCCAGTCAAAAGTGGATTCCCTCAGGGATCAGTCCTTCGCCTGCTCCTTTTTGTCATTTATTCTTGGAAGTCAAGACATATGTCAGTGATCTTTGGCTGACTAAATTTGCAAATGATTGCAAATTAGGAGCTGTCATTGAGTCCCACACTGACACAAATGTTCTCCATAGGGGCTGACACAGACAAACAACTGGTGTCAGAGCCATGGACTAAAACTAAATGCCAAGAAATGCCTAATAGTATCCTTGAGAAGTCATCCTCCCTGATAGCTATCATATTGACAACACACCCCTTAGAGTTGACTCAGTAGTCGGGGACTTAGTGACACACATAGATAATAATCCAGCCTTTGACCCTCACATATCTATAATAGTGAGGAAATCATTCTATGTTGCACAACTTATAAACAAATGTATGTCATCTAAGTCCAAGGAGATCATTGTTCCACCATACTTGGCATTCATTAGACCTATCATTGTGTACAATGCCTCCTTTGGTATGTACCTAACCAGGCGTATCCAACTATTGGAATGTCCACAGAAGTTCCTCACTAAAAGAATACAGGACATAAGTAAAATGTCCTATGCAGACCATCTCAAGGCTCTATCCCTGTAGTCTGTCTCCTACAGGCTTTTGAGGAGAGATCTATGCCTGACATAGAGGTCATTGAAAGACCCCACTCTGTTGGACCTCCTGCATATCTGCAAAACAGCCATTCTAAGGACTTGAACCTTCCCTGTGATATAAATAGGACCTGCTGGAGACACAGGCATGTATCCCAGAGATTACTCCATCTCTGAAACAGGCTCCCCATCCATGTAAAATAGAGTTCCTCCCTAACCCAATTCAAATGTAACTTGAGTAATTTATTTATTTATTTATTTATTTCCAGTTTGATTACCGGGGAAGTCCACTGGGCCAGAACATACCCATTTTCAGTGGAGGCCCAGGGAGAAAAGCTCCAAAAGCAAAGCAAATACAATCTAAGTTACATAGTGTAAAAGGTAGTAATAAAATATAATTGGATGGGGAACAGGAAATTCATTCCTGGTTTGGCACCTATGTCTCTAATGGACACAGGCAATCTGTAAAGGTTTCATCTCCCAAGCCCTAGCTTGTAATGATTCATCTCCCAAGCCCCTGTTTACAGTTATTAAGGGTATCAGAACTTGTCAGATATTTGGGGTGCATGGCTAGGCTTAAAAAGGCCCTTGTGGTTGTTAGCCTAGTAAACACTTATAAAGCTATGAACCATGCACATATGGCCCAGGTTGCTTTATACATTGCTTTACAGAGGAGACTGATGGGGGTGATGCCAGCATGCAGAGGTGAAGGAGCATGACTGCAATTTGACAGTCTGGTCATGACTGCTGGGTACACAGCAGATATGCCACCAGCAGAAGTGTGTGCACATTGGAGATTAGAAATTGATGCCCAGTGGGTAAGGTTGGTTCTGCTGAGAGGGCCCCTGCCTCTTCCATGTGGTAATTGGCTAAGCGGAAGTCCAGGAACACAAAAATATGCCTGTACTACAGCACTGTTAATGACTGTGCCACAGATAATATATTTTCATTCTGTGCAGCCAGTGATGTCATTACCTCACTGTGTTTGCATTGCTGTCCTTCATGCAGTACACCAAGCTGGTGTGCAACATGATCTGTAACATGGGCAAGTGCACAGACGTCAGATCCATGACATTGGTAGGTACATGTATTTGCCTGTAGGAGTAGGTGGACACCCTCTAACATGTGCCCATATACACCAGCTGCAAACCTGTGTCTCCTGTGATGGGCAGCAGCAATGTATTATGGATAACTGTTAACATCAGCAGCAGTCTCAACACGAGTCTGTTGTTCATAGGCCTCATCCTGTCCACAGTCTGATGTCACCTCATTGTCAGAATGGCTGTACAAGTTTCCCTCAACATCCACAGGACTGTCACCATCTTGGTCAGACTGTATCACCATGTCAGTGTCATGTGTGCCAGTGCCATGCTACCATACTGAGACGCATCAGATCCCACATCAGAATCAAGGGATAGGCTAATGGAGGATACAGGCAGTGCTAAAAGAAGAGACAGATGACCCAGATCAGGACAACTTTCTTACATCACATGCTGTATATCATTAAATACATATTACACATATATCTCACTGCAATGTTACAGATAATACTGACTTACCATTAGGTCATCTCTGTGTATGGGTCCTGAAATCTACATAACAGGGAGTGGACAATTAAGTTACATATCCAACATACATGACATATGTGATGAATATAAACAAAAACACACACCTGACAAGTCCTCATGGGACGATGCCTCAGAAGAAGAGGGATAAACTTCAGTTGTAGGGAAACAGAGTCAGCATTATTAGTTACATCATTGCCAGCATGGACTTTTCAAACAGTGTTAAAACATATAATAGGTATTACATAGTCATACCTCTTGTTTTGCACTTGATGATGATGGAGTCTATCCTATGAATGGATAGTAGGATACAGTATTAATAGAGGGCAACAAGAGGAGTAACAGCAATGACATGTATGAAAAATAAGTAATAGCATACCAGTGGCAGACTACTGCTTTTCTGAGTTTGTGTTTTGTACTGCTGATCCTGCAGTGGTAAAGTAAAGAGAAAGACAACACAGACATGTATGCAGGCCACAGAACACTGACAGGATGACATATATGACACAGTAAGACGAGATGTATAGATTCACATGATGGACACTGCACCTGTTGGCAAAATGTATCTGTGTAGAAAAACAGTGACATTAATGTGATGTATCACAAGTCTGCTACCCGTTGCTGCAAACTATGAACCCATCATGGTAACATACCCAGTCTGTCTGTACTTGTATCTGTATCACTTGGGTCACCCCTGGATGTACATGTAGTGTACAATCTTAGGGAAATATCAGTATGACAGTAAACAGCACTGCCATGACATGAGGCTAAGGCAATAGCAGGTAGTGGTCACAGTAACACTCTATGGGGACACTCACCTGCCACTCCCTGGTGCTGTGCAGAAGTAGATGGACCTGTGTACATTAGTACAGACAGTATTACACATATTGGTTGCACTGTTCCATCTGTACTGCAGTTGTATGACATGTCATTTCACTTATGTTGATCATTATCACTGTATGTGAATCTCTCTGCAAGATCCAATTCTACTGCTATAAATCCAAAATAACAATACATGAATATGCATGGAACAGCAATATGTAATGATGCTCTCTACAGTCATTCGTGTCATGCAAATAAGACATGCATGTTCAGCGTGGAACTCCTGCATTTATCCCACTCGTGGGTATTTCTCACTCCCCACTTGACATATGCAGGGATGCAAGAAATATTGTGATTTCATTGGTTGGTCAGTGGTGGGCCACCACCGGTGGCATCTCTCAGTTTCGCATACATTTGTAACCTGTTGGCTGAATGGAGGGTCATGTCAGACCAGCATCAGTTACAGGCCTCACAAGATCTAATCATGTTGGTGATGTCAGCCCACACTTCATTCTTCCATATTGTATTCCCTGCCCTTCCAAAGAATCTATATCCAAGTTGTCACAGAGCATGTATAATCATCTAATTTTCCTGTGGGTACAAATTGTTACCCCAAGATCCATTTGCCATCTGAAAGACTGAAATATGCACATGTTAATATTAATGTGGGGGCACAGTTATGCAGATGATTGTGTGGAAACGTATGTCACCATAAACACTATGTATCCCTCTGGGATTTGAAAGTCTATGAAACATTCAATGTAACATATAGTAATGTGACATACAAAAACTTACAAGAATGGCTGCATATGTAACAGTTGTAAAATCAACATAACTTGTGATAGCTGTAGGATTTGAACCCCTTGCACTGCGTAGCCATTGAATTAAGGTCCAAAGACAGTAGCATCTTGCCACAGTAGATGCAGTCTGCATACATTTCACATTAAAATACTACACAAACATATGTGTACAAAAGAAACGTGTGTTTCTGTAGCTGTAATGCAATTGCAGCCTAAACAAACACATATTAAAAAACACCTTAGATCAACTCACTCATTACAAAGCAGTGAATGCCATCCACTTTGGCACAGAGTATCTGTAAATTATCAATTGAACAACTTATGGAAAGTGATGACAAACCTCATTATCCATAAGCAAGCCACAGGGAGTACGGAACCTTTTTGTATTGAACTAGTAGTTATAAGACTTGTATTAAGAACCATCAACAACGAAATATCAGTAGCAGCAAAAGGATATAGTACATACAGATGCAGTTGGAATCCATAGGTTTCTGTACATACACCACAGAGTTCATGGAGTCACCCACAACATATATGGATAATCTGTAAATCTGTCTTTATGTACTGTTCACTTTTGCTATGTAAATCTGTCTGTACAACTACATATGAGGAATTACTGCATGTCTTTAATGCAGATATCAACACCTGTCGTACAGATAAATCAAACACCACTCCAGTAAGTTACAAACATTTGTCTTAATACACACATTTTCCATAAAAATAAATCTAAATAGATTCATTTGAGAATGAGTAATGTTAACAGAGCTAATATTCCCCAAAACAGAAAGGCTAGCAGGTGCCAATTTACCTTATCAGCTACTTATGACTCAGGTTTAACTTAAAGTAAGAACAACTAATGTGAACCCATCTTTTAAGTACCATTTACTCCATACATAATTAATGAGGTTCATTAAAATTCCAGGTTTTGGAATCCATTTGGGCATGTCCATGTAAGTTCTTGAAATTTGATTAATTAACCAATAGCTCAGCATAATGGGAAGGTGCTCTGCACAAGTACCCAGTTATCACTAAATGGTACCATGTGTAGCATGTGCCCATTACCTTCCAGTGCTATAATAACATGACATAAGCTCCACTACTGAATATTGATTTTGATACTATTACAGATCAAACCATTGCTACTTGTAAACCAAGTGGGACCTCAGTAAGCAATTTTCATATTCAATCACAATTTGCATTGGAGTATCTATATTATAGAGATGGCTACTTCCCGGAGGCTTTGACATGTCCAGGGACCCAATTGGACTGAGGAGGAGACTACCCAAATGCTGACCATCTGTGCTGGAGTGGAGCATCAGATGAGAGCCAGGCCAAGCAACTTCACAATAATCAACATTTTTGAAATGGTTGTGAGGATGCATCAACGATATATGGATATCTACTGGACTAGAGGGCAGATTCACCACTGCTATGATGACCTGCATAAGAAGTATGCAGAGGAGCTTCATCAGAGGGTTGCAAGATGTGGAGACAGTCAGTGGATGCCTACAGTAAGTGTGGTGATATTACATATACTTAAGCATTCCTAAGGAATTTTGAGATAGAGCTCTATCCCAAGAATATCAGATACATAGCTATAATAACCATAGTTGTTTTGTCAATTAGCTCATCCGGATAATTAGGAATACATAGTGACTGTTCTCCATATAACTATGAATTCTATTCTTATGCTGTTCATTTATTTGCTATAATTTATAATGTACATAATAGTGGACATTGTAAATGTACATCTGTTTTCCCACATTTAGCAACATCATTTGACATATCCATTATAGTTGTGTATCACTGATGCCTATAGCTCCCGTGCCACTGACTATGCATTTTGTAGTTATCCATTATACAAGAACAGGACTGCCTACTCTACCTGTATATGTGTGAATGGTAACTCATAAATAACTTATTTAGCTTATTTCTCTTAATAAAGTGAATATTCTTACTACAATCCCATTTGGCCAAGTCAAGAGCAATGACTGTCTGACTGCTTACACATATGTTTTCAGTTATGTGTTCATAGCTGTTATTTCTTTAGATTATAATGGCCATAAAAGTGTTGGATGTTTATATAAGGATATGTATAAACATACACACAGCACCTGTTTGTTAACTCATTCACTCCAATGCAGCTCAGGAAGTTTGCACTGTAATTTCCAATGGACGGAGCCTAAGCCTTTTGACAGAATCAAATTATGTCCTCACATTTCAAACAAATGTTCATATCTCTGGAACCATAAGAGTTATGAAAGAAATATAAATGACAAACTCTTTAGCACACACTGTTTTTATAATGGTAGTATTTTTAGGTTCTGTGTCTTAAATCAAATTTTATAAGTCACAGTAAACACAGTCCACAGGATTTAATAAACTCTGCGTAGGAATAGTGTTATTCCTACATGGAGTGAATGGTGTCCATGTCCACATAGCCTTAATAGTAGCTCGCCTTACTTATTAATGAAGGCCTGCTACTGATAACATCTTGGCAGACACAAACACTATTGAGTGCAGGGGGCGTGTTTCAGTAGTGCTCACACATCCAACACACCCCCTGTACTCTGAAAGTGATGTATGACACTTTCTAACTGCTTTCAGTGTCCACGGACACTGAAAGCAGGAATATAAATAGGAAGCAATGGAGGTTGTGTGATAGGTACTCTCACACACCCCCTGCATTGTCAAAGCAACATACAACACATTCTAACTGCTGTCAGTGTCCGCAGACAATGAAAACAGGAATTGAAATGGGAAGCAATGCAGGATGTGTGTGGCAGGTGCTGTCACACACCCCCTGCATTGCGAAAGTGCCGAACGGCACTTTGACCACAAGTCTGAACCTCTTAGAGCCAAAAATCTGGACAAAGTCTAAAATTATGGAGGGCATACCTCTCACTCTCTTACAGCAAAAAATCTGGATAAAGCCTAAAATGATGGGGAGAGCTCCTCTCAACCTCTTAGAGTAAAAAAACTGGACACAGCCTAAAATGATGGGGGGCAAATTGGGATAGATTATAAATATGGCACTTACAAAATTAGAAAGTTGATAGAGGAACAGGGTTTGTATCAACATGGCATGTAGGGAAGGATTAGAAGTCTGAAACTCAAATGTATGCCATTATGTAGTGACTTCAACCCTGATATTTCCCATACAGACTTAGTTGATAGAATGACAGGTAGTGCATTACCAAATATGACTTACAAGTAGTATTTATACATGTTATTATAGTGATTTTATTATTTTTTTTCCTTTCTAAGTAAAGTTTAAGCATAGCTGAATGGGTTTGCACATTACGGCCCTCTGATCAGCATGACTTAAACATCTCATAGGAGTTAAATACAAATGTATCGCTAAACTCCTTACTGGTGAGATAGTGTAGTGGTTAGTTTTCTGGCTTTGCATGCAGCAGTTCACGGTTCGAGTATCAAGACAGGCCCTTTATTTTTACATGGGAAAGCATTGTTAAAATTATATTTTTTATTTTAAATTATGTAGTAATTGATATTTGCTAACCAGAGTAGTGTAGCTGCTTTAAAATGGAAGTGTCATTGCATATAACATGTGATATCACCCATGAATACACAAGTGTCCCATACAGTATAGTCACACCCCAAGGTAATATAATATAAGCACATTGGGGGACGTCATGTAAAGTAAATCCTATACACTTAATAATATGTCAGTAATGATTAATTAATTTACATTTCTGATATTTCCTTAAAATGAAAACTGAGGAATGCTTAGCGGTGCTCTGCTCAAGCATTGCTTAGATGTAAATCCTAAATAGCAGTCGGCTCAGCTAAGCAGATTTGCGCACTGTTAAGCAGTGCTCAACATTGACCCCTTTAAGCACTGCTCAACTCAGCTTAATGGATCTGCACACCACTTAGCTGAGCTCAGCATTTTCAAAATGGTCCAATGATGGCAAAGGGTGGGAATATGGCCTTATTTAAACTGCACAGGCAGGAATACAGTCAGAACCTGTTGTAGTTTGATCTCTGCAGCAACCTTGTCTGGGGTTGGAGAGGAAGTGTGCTTTCGGTCTCAGTGCTGGGGCATTCTAGAGTCTAGGGTCATGGCTGGCTACTCGTAGAACACTATGATGACAGACTGCTGCAGGGCCAGTACCAGGGCTCTCAGTACAAAGTGGAGGCCTGGAACAGTCTGGCACATGACCTCACCAGTGCCACTGGAATCCCCTGAACTGGTGAGCAGGTACGGCATCATTATACCGACCTAAAACGAAGTAAGGGGGAGCTCTTGGCCTGTGGATCCAAGATGCTCAGGCATGGAATGCTCCAGTAGTTTGTAAGTATGTCATCCATAGATGTATCAAATGATAGCCTGAGTATGTGATAGACAGGTATGCATAATGTTTGTTTTTTCCCCCTACAGCTACAGCAGAGAGGGCTAGCAATGTACACAGAGTATTAGGCAGAAATCAGTCAAACAAGAGAAAGCAGTTCCCCAGTAGCTCAGTGTGATAAGAAATAGACTGTTGTTCATTTTAGCACGCCCAGACATGGTTCGAATCCAGTGAGAGGGTACTGAGATGTGTGCTTATATACACTCAAGCAATCTTGAATATTTGTAGAAACAGTCAGATAGTGGTAACAGATATTTTCTCCACATGTCTTACACGTAAAGAAATGTTTGTAGTAACAGTATGAAGGGTATACCAATACACTATGTGCAAATGTCCCAATGTCCAACCTCATGCCTGCAAATGTCAGCAGGATAGGTACATACACCATGCACTCTTCCTGATACATGTCTTTCAAGTGTCACACTGTCACGGCTAGTGGTCAATGCTGCCAATAACCTTGGACACAGGAATCCAGGTGAATTATGCCAGTAGCAGACTCACACAACATCAGTGCAGGGTAACCCATTTTTGTCAAGTATGTAACCCTGACATGTACAAGCCCCCTCTAGTAATGTAGGGATAGTTATCACAGTCTGCCCCATACCATTACAGGTTGACAGTTTAACAGGTATGCATGTGCTGCAGAAGCTGTGGGTCATAGGTAGATGTAAAGTGAGGGCAGACCTGTAGAGTATTGAGCAGTACTGTTGTGAAAACTAGAAGCCTATACAGTTGGTAAGGAACTCCCCCCCCCACCCCTCATCTACATCACTAATTATTATTCATATACTATGGGTATGTTTTTCTCAAAACCTAATGTTGGGACTTCTGTTCTATTATTGTTCATATATTTAATTGGTTGCATATTAACATATGTTGTTCAAATGCCATTGTTGGCAGCCTGTTGCCATCAATGTAACTGGAATGTTGTCACAATGCTTACTTTTGTTCCATTTATGCATGTGTTCTTTTTGCTATGCAACTGCTTCAAGTGTGTTGGTTTGGGTTAATTGGAACAGCCACGCATGCTGTTATAACTAATTTTGAAATGTTTTGTTCATGACTAACCAATAAATCTTGGAAAACCTCAACACCATAGCACATTTGGGAAGGCAGATACCAGTGGATCCACCAATCCCGCCACATCTGGCTGTGGCATTGGGCCCCAGCATGTCTGGAACACAATCTGGAACTTCCTCCTCTGCTGATCCTGCACCACCTTTGGATGGAACTGCCTCAGGGGACAGAGCCCGACCCCTCTGGGTGTGGGTGAGGAAAGGAGCCCGTCACCCTCCAGAAGTTCTGGGTTATGGTGCGCAGTGTCATCCACTCCAAGTTGGATGGATGGCTGCATGAGATGCAGGGCCATCTGGCGCACCTGGAGGGGCAGGCTGCCCCTGTTGTCCAGCCCCCAATATAGCCACCTTCGGGGGCGTGAAAGTGCAGTGGTGACTGCCCATGGGTGGGGACCTCAGTCCCACTGTATCCATTTGGGAGCTCATGGGCCTCTGATTCCCAACCACCCTCCCCATCCGAGGTGTTTTCCCCACCTCACATGTCATATACCAGCACTGTTTGCTGTCTTATGTGTCTTGTCTGTCTGTGAATGCAACCTATCTTACCAACCTACCTCCTCAAATATAACTACAGCCCTTCACCAATATACCACTCTCACCTTAATAAAAAAGGGCATCTTTCCCTCAAAAAAATCATTGCCCCATACATAGTTCTACATTTTGTCTCCATGTCCAGTGATGTAAAATCAATCTACATTCAACTTACTCTACAAATGTATGTTGACAATAACCTTCCTTGTGGGGTGTAAAGCTGTAAATTTCAAATTTTCCATATCAGTCACAGCTGTTGCTGGAGTAGAAATGTAGAGCTATGGTCCTTTCCTACACCCATCTTTCACATCCTTAGCTGCTTTTCCTAATGTTGTACCCCCTGCTTGCCTCCATTTCACCATTTTCCTATTACCCTTTTTTTCTTTTCTTGACTTAAAATTAGCGAGGGTGTAAGTGGGAATAAGTACCGCTAAGCGAACTTAACCATCTGTTAGCATAGTGCAAAAACCTGTGGAATTAGTAATGTTATATACTTCCATATCAGTAACAATGTACATCTTTCTTAATCACTGTTCACCGTATCAGACAACTCTCCTCTATGTCTTTCATCCTCATTCCTTCCCCTTCCCCTCTATTTCTTTTCCCTTACTTGGCTCCATGTTATAAGTAAGGATCCCCTACTTACTAGTCCTTCCATTTCCTTACCTCCTATTTTTACCATACAAATACATCATTTACATGTCATTTTAAGATCTCTAAATGTACCTTTGTAATGAATGTTAAAAACAAATAAGATTTTCTTTTTATGTTTATTGTTTGTATCTGTATTATGCTTGTAACTAATTGTAATCTTTGTATCTGGAGCTTTTCTTCTTAGGTCTTTGATGAAAAAGGGCATCTGCTCAGCCAGACTAACCCAGTTAACAAATGGGGAATAAATATATATGTCTATATACACATATATATATTATCTTTTATATGTGTGTTCTGCACATGGGCAAATGCCATAAGCTTGAAAGGACATTTGCTAAGTTCCTAAAAATCTAAAGAAAAATTATTTGAATGTGCAATGAGCGAATGCACAGTGATATTCACTCATTGCAGATCTGGCATTTTGGGTGCAGATTGCATTATAGTGGGGATCGGGAAATATACCCTTTCCCGACTGTAGTGCGATCTCAGAGTTAGCATATTAAAGTTGGGGGAGTGTGAGGGGTGCAGCCCCCCCACATGGGCAGTGCAGGGGGGCTTGCCCCCCTGCATTACAATTTGTATTTGACTTTTTTTTTATTAAATCAGCGAATCTGCTTTTCGATTTGCTGATTTTCGAACATCAGAAACTGTTGTGGTTTTGGGTTTCATGCTTTGGATTCGTTCATATGAGCGATCGCACTTGTGATTTTCAGGTAAGTAAAGGTAAACCTAGATATATATATATATATATATATATATATATATATATATATATATATATATATATATATATATATATATGTAGTACATATATTTATATATATATATATATATATATATATATATATATATATATATATATATATATATATATATATATATATATATATATAGTACATATATATATATATATATTTATATATATATATATATATATATATATATATATATATATATATATATATATATGTATGTATATATATATATATATATATATACATATATATATATACATATATGATGTATGTATGTATGTGTATATATATATATATATATATATATATATATATATATATATATGTACACACTCAACCTCTTACTGCAAGACATCTGCACAAAGCCTGACAATGTGGGGGGATAAAGGCCAAACAAAAGTGACATATTTAAAATATGGCTGTTATGAACTTAGATGTTTGCTAGAGTATCACAGTTTGTTTTAACATATATTTTCTGATAGATTTCATGTCTGAAACACAAATGATTGTCATCATTTAGTGATGTCAGTGCTCACATCATCCCAGTGATTTATCAGAAATCCACAACTGTTATGGGGAACAGACCAAAAGTATGAGCCATGCATCTGGACAGTGTATAGAAATCTGGAGAGTGGAGAGGTATGACTGCAGTCATGTAACAGAAAGGAAAAAAACACTGAGAGATGACAGCCATTTCACCCAGCACCTTCATAACTACAGTCACATCAACACAACACTACATCAAATCAGCTCTGGGGAATTGCTCATGCATTTGCAAATATATCTTGCACCACAGTGATGTAACTGTAGGGGAAAACAGACATTAGTGCAAAATTGTCTGCCCACAACCATTTGCACCACAGTCACTGCAAAATACCAGTAACCCAACTGAACTCTAGAGTATAACAACTGTTTGAACAAACATAACCTGATTGCCAGTCACACACTACACCTACATATACTGCCCCAAGTCTCAGTATACTGAGAATCCTGAGGTGTTACAGGACATTTCTCAGTTTGCCCCTACAAACATATACATCTGATAGACCACCAGCAGCTGTAGCAGCATACACAGTCAGATAGAAAAGGATCTATGACACTCACATCTCCCCCTCTCCCTACTCAGCCCAACAAACATTTACACACTACACTGCTACACAATCTTGACAGTCTGTTAACAATGGCCAGACATACATAACTCTCAATTGTACAGATTTCCACAGAATGTCCAGAGTGTGTGATCATATTTATGGCCACTGCCTCATAACATTTCTGGGATTCTGCTAAATCACTGGGATGATATCAGGAGTTAAGTCACTAAATAATGATATACCATACCTCTGAACCTCTTACAGCAAGACATCTGGACAAAGCCTGACATACTTGAGGGACAGGGGGACAAAACTAGGTACATATCTTAAATAATGTTGTTACAAACTGAAAGAGTTGCTGGTGTTACAGGGTTTGTTGTAACATAACTTTTCTGAAGGATATGAAGTCTGAAACACAAATGGATGTCGTCATTTAGTGACTTCAGTCCTCACATTATCCTACTGATTTGTCAAAAACAGAAATTGTCTGTGGAACAGACCAAACATAAGAGGCAAATCTTTGGGCATTCTGTAGAAATCTGGATAGTTGAGAGGTATGTCATATACATATCACTGTCAGACTTCAAATCACGTAGGAAATGCATTTCCAGACAAACCCTGTTACTCTAGCAATCTTCTAAGTGTATAACAGCAATACTTACAATATGTAGCTAATTCTGGAACTTTGTGCCCCATTTTATTGGGCTTTCTCCACATTTCTTGTTCTAAGAGATATGTCTACTTACCTTCTGAGAAGCTGTAGCTCCCACACTGCCATAATGTCCTCCTCACAGTCAAGGAAAAGGGCCAAGGTCCAGATTAAGGACATAATTATAGCAATGTGATGCTACAGCATTGGCTAATGGAAAAACAACATAGCTGTTCAGGATGCAATTACCAAGTGGGAGACACCAATTGGTGCACAGGCCATGAGCAGTACCTATAAAAGGCAAGCTGCTGCCTATGCAAAACAGGTCTGAACCTTTCTATACAAACAGAGACTGTGACTACACAATCCTAAACATGTGGATTATTCTGAGAAAACTCTTCACCACTGTAACAGGTATGTCAATCAGTTAAGCATGTAATGGAATGCAGAAGGGTGGGGGGGTGCAATAATGTGCCATAGGAAGTTAAACAATAGGTCTCAACAAGATATGCTGGACTCGCATGTTACTGTCTAGCACCTATAGCCATTTCTGCTGGCTCTGTCTGCAGTGACGTAGATCACAGCTCTGGCCCCTGAGTCACCCCAACAAAGGTCAGCTCACCTATGACTACTACTGGAGTGTCTGTTGTCCAATACTGACTGTGACAATGCCAGGTCAACTACCTGGGATGTTTTAAATATTCATATGTCACCTGTGAAAGCTACTATAATATCCAAACTGCTACGAAACCACAGACTTTGACCAAAAAGATGATCTGCTTAGGCTGAACGCTTTACAACTCACTTTTATTAAAATAAAACAAAACGTTAACAATTTGAATAACGCTTTTCGTCCTAAACAATGATCGGGCTTCTTCAGACAAACTGACAAACATCTGAATAGTAGTGAGAGGTTGTTTAAATAGCTCATTTTCGCGCCATGATTGTAAATCATGACGTAATTTCTTAAAGTGAAACTTCTACTATTACTGCTATAATAATGATGTTATAGATGTCGCTGTTAAAAACAAATACATTTATTTATTAAAAATAAAATTAAAAACTTCTTTACTTATGTTATAAATTTGATATACTAGAATGATGCTTAAAATAATAATAAATAAAACATTAATAGTTTTAAAAATCTCATCAAATTAATTTTTGATTTTGATACATTTAATATGTATACCTAGGGAGTGTTACTATGAATAAATAAATAGATAAGTAAATAGTGGTGTGCAGAAATTTAAAATAACAAACTGTTATAATAAATATTAATAATTAAAACTTAAAATTAAGAAATTACAGAGGGACCAAGCACAATATAAAGCAGGGATAGCATATCCCACGCCATCAAAGATGCAGATTCAGTCTAACAATCAGACTTCTAACAATGGAGAAATTTTACATACAAGTGAAGAAGCTGATGCAGTTACAACATCAGCTAATTTACAACAATCTGTATCACATGGCAGTAATAATGTAAATGACATACAAGAAGGCAATTTGAGGAGGAGTGATAGGATAAAAGAATGAAATAATAACAACAACAATAATAATGGAAATATCAATGAACGAGGAAGCAACCAACAGGCATCGACTTCTTATGCGGGTCAGGGTTTTCAACGACGGAATCAGAGAAAACAATGGAACAGGAGGAAGAACCACAATCACAAGAGATAACACATCATAGTGAATCAAATTCATTGACAATAGTGAAAAATTCACAACAAGACTTTCTCATTTATAATTTTTCTTCCTTTTTGTGACAGAAGAAATGGCTAATATTTTAGCAAAAGGCTTAATCTTTGTATCAACTTATAAGATGAATTTAGCACAAACTATCTGCGATATAAAGCTTTTTGTAAGAAAATTAAATTTAAGACAATTATTGGGAGAATCTAACTCGATGGACAATTCTCTAAGAGTGGCTAGTTGCTACAATCCCCCCTTACATTCTACAATTCATATCTTTGAAAAAATGTGTGAGATTGATTTAAGACAATTGGATCAAAAAAGGAAGAATTATATACATAATTTATTCAAAGATGAAAGAGATAATATCCAGCTTCTCACATTAACTGATGTTAGAATTATGAATCCGGATAAGGGGTGGATTAGTAATTATGGATAGATTTGATTATAATAACAAAATCAAAGACATCCTGAGTATGGATTCATATGAACAATCATCTCTTAGTGAATATAATAGCTCTAATCAATTCATCAAGAGCTATTTCAATTAATTACTCATTGAGGCAAGAATTGATTCACAAGAATTTAATTATCTTTTGATGGATGCTCCTAAAGTACCAACAATTTTCAGAGTCCCTAAAATCCATAAAGACATAAATAACCCACCATTTAGACCAATAGTGGATGGGAGAAGATCCTCCACTTACTCTTGTGCTAAATATGTGGATGGAATCCTAAAGAAATATGTCTCACTAGACGAGTGGATATTAAAAGATTCATGGGACTTCTTGAATAAAATAAATAACATCACTTACCAGCAAGATAATAACTTCATAACAGTGGATGTGAAAGAACTTTATTCCAGCATACCTCATCAATTAGGTATAGATTGGGTACAAGAAAATATGCGCCAGAAAAATGCAGAATCAAGCGAAATAACTTTAGTAGGAGAATTACTAGACATAATCTTGTCTCATAATTTCATCCTCTTTGAAAACAAATTTTACAAACAAAAGAAGGGGGTGGCAATGGGCTCCCATGTGGTTCTAGCTATGCAAACTTAGTAATGTCTTACTGGGAGAGAAATTATATATTTAATAATGATTTACTTAAAGGCATCATAACTTTCTACGCTAGATTCATAGATGACATCATAATTATATTTCAAGGGGATGCAAAACAGGCAGCTGAAATTGTAGAAATGTTTAATAACAATACTGAATTTTTACACTTCACTTACACATTCAATAAAGATGTTACATCATATTTGTATGTAAAATTAATTAACAATAGATCACAACAGGTTTATGAAGCAGATATATTCAGAAAATCATGCTACTCAAATACATTTTTGCACTTCCATAGCGCACATCCTTTACATCAGAAAAAATCTGTGGTCAAAGGACAGCTCGTTCGAGCTGCACGAATGATCACCAGAGATGAGAATTTTGACTTGGAATGTCTGAAGCTGAAACACATGTTTCTCAATAGACAATACCCTATTCAATTTTTAGACCCCATAATAGAAGAAGTCAATATAAAAAGGTTAAATGGTTACTTCAAACCTATATTAAAGAAACAACATCATAATTGTTTGTCACCAGAGGTGACCCAGTTCGAGCTTACAACAATGGAACAATCACATATTGTTAAGTACAATTTAGCTTGTATAATACGATTTTCTTTAGATTTTGCTAACATTAAAGAAATCATTTTGAAGATCTGGAATATATTTAATGAAGATCAACCGTTAACATCTAAATTAGGCTTACAACCTAAAATTATATGGAAGAATGGCTCCAATTTTAAAGACATTTTCCAAAGAAATAATCAAGCCGATTTAACAACCTTTTTGAGAGGAATGGGACAATGTGGCAATTGTTCATACTGCCATTATATGATCACAGGAACAACAGCATGCATTAATGGAATTAAAATTCAAACTAAAGGGAAACACAACTGTAATTCAAAAGGGGTTGTTTATGTGGCTATTTGTCAGGCTTGCCCTTCGTTTTACATAGGTAAGATGGAGCGTAGGTTGAGAGACAGAGTGTATGAACACCTAAGAAGCATTCATTTGCAAAAGGAAGACAACACTCTAGCAAGGCATATTATGGATTTTCCTGAACATAACTTTTGTTTCAAAGTTATTCATCAAGTAAAGCAAGATATTCGAGGGGGACCCTTTAACCTTTTGCTGGAAAAAAGCTAATTTCTATGGCAGATTTGGCTCAATGCCTTTATGCACCCTGGACTAAATGAGAAATGTTCATTAATGTGTCTCCTAAAATTATGAAGTTTAGAGAGATAATTTATATTAAAATAGAATAAAATAAAATAAAATAAAAATAAAAATAGAAATGAAAATAAACATAATAATAGAATAACTAATTAGTATGATAGTCATTATATAACTTTTTCTTTATTTTTCTTACCACTACCTCTAGAGTAAAATATGTTAGTAATAATAGAAAATTAAATAAGAGTCTATCGGAAGAATCAATTTTAAGTTTTTATTAATATTTATTATAACAGTTTGTTATTTTAAATTTCTGCACACCACTATTTACTTATCTATTTATTTATTCATAGTAACGCTCCCTAGGTATACATATTAAACGTATCAAAATCAAAAATTAATTTGATGAGATATTTAAAACTATTAATGTTTTATTTATTATTATTTTCAACATCATTCTAGTATATCAAATTTATAACATAAGTAAAGAAGTTTTTAATTTTATTTTTAATAAATAAATGTATTTGTTTTTAACAGCGACATCTATAACATCATTATTATAGCAGTAATAGTAGACGTTTCACTTTAAGAAATTACGTCATGATTTACAATCATGGCACGAAAATGAGCTATTTAAACAACCTCTCACTACTATTCAGATGTTTGTCAGTTTGTCTGAAGAAGTCCGATCATTGTTTAGGACGAAAAGCGTTATTCAAATTGTTAACATTTTACTTTATTTTAATAAAAGCGAGTTATAAAGCATTCAGCCTAAGCGGATCATCTTTTTGGTCAATGCTACTATAATATATATGTTTATCTTAAAAATGTAAGAGACCTATATAGGGTTTGTGCATAGTAAACAACTGGCACAGAAGTGTCTGTTGAACTGTATGTTATATATTGAGCTCATACCTTTCAACTGTCCAGAGTTTTGCAGACTGACCACATGTTTGCCTCGTGCTTGTAATCAATGCCTCATACAGTTGTATTTTGTCTGGCAAATCACTGTCCCTGTCCCTCTACTCAGTCTCATACCCACTGATTATAGGCGACCTGTGTCTGGCATACAAGGCCATTTCCAAACCAGCCTTGATGGCATTTCTGCATATCCGTAAGTCAAACCCCACTCATGCAACCGACATGCAAGGCCTTCACCTGGTCTGTGAGATGAATAGTACTTGTTGGTTGGATAGATTTGTGTCCCACGCAATACAATGTCTGAAAAATACACTCCCTCCCCATGTCTAGCAGGGTACCTATATAGTCCTTTTGAAGAAGAAGAAGATGGACAACTGCATGGAAAACAGAAAGGACACCCCTGGGATCCCACGTGTGTCACAGCTGGACAGGGGAAACAAGTGCTGACTTTGAAGACACATGGTCAAAAATCTGGGCTAGGCTTATGAATCCAGGCCAATAGCCTAGTATCATCCGATGAACTTATGCACCTAGTACTTTACATGTTTCCTGTATGTACTGCAGACTGTCCTGCAATGTTGTCTGAAATTAATCCCTGTGAGTCTGAACTGTGTAGTTACTGCATTGATAGAGTATTCTCTTGTTCCTTATTTAGTTATTATCAGATATCGTTAAACCTTGTCATTGTGTCTGGTCTGTATAGCAGTAAGCCAGCTCTTACAGTACTTTTATATGGACTTGGTGACACTGTATAACTCACTCCAATAGCCTTGGTCTTGGTCACACTTACCATTTTGCTAATAGGCCCATCACACAGTAAGATTTGTCATCATTTGTTGTTACAGTAGCTGTTAAAGAGATAGATTGTGGCAGTCAGAACTACCTTAAAGTCTGGGCTGAAGGCCCCGTATGTAGCAAAGCTGTGCCAGACTTTACCAGGAGTGTGTGTGTGTGTGTGTGTGTGTGTGTGTGTGTGTGTGTGTGTGTGTGTGTGTGCATGTGTGCGTGTGTGTGCGTGTGTGCGTGTGTTTGTGTGTGTGTGTGTGTGTGTGTGTGTGTGTGTGTGTGTGTGTGTGTGTGTGTGTGTGTGTGTGTGTGTGTGTGTTAACAGAGCGGAGCATGACCTGCACTCATGCAGCTGTCCCAGCAATGCGGACTGTGTGATTGCCTGGCATGCAAGAGTGAGGTAACTCTTGAGGGGTATGTATGACACTGGGTAGAAGGTTGGCCTCATAGCCTATAGGTGTATGGTAGATGTCTGATGGGCTGCAATGGCCTGGTAGGGAACTGCTGTGATGTCCCCAGCTGCTGCATGTGCCATCTTATGTGCATGATGAATGGAGGATTACGTACATTAATGGTCTTCATTGGGGGGAACATGAAACATCAGGATCAGGAGTGCAATGCATGCTCTAATGCCAGTGTGGTGACACTACCCACACACATTTTGTGCTGATAGATGGCAGGGGTGTGATGTGGGTGTTATTGGTGGATAGTGCTAGCAGACATAGATGTGCAGGATCTGTACATAATGGTGCCCAATGTATGAGGTCCTGTGATGTGTTTCCCTGTTCCTGTTTTTCAGGTGCAATGCCATGATAGCAATCACCACCCTTTTTGGAAGCTGAGACTACAACAATAATAGATGCCTTAAGACTGCATTACACAGTGCTGTTCAGCAGGAGCAGACAGCAGCAGCAGGAATGCACTGCCCTGTGGATTGATCTACTGGAAAAAATCAACAATCTGGGTCATCATGGGTGTACCTATGAGCAGGTCAGACACAGAGCAACTGACCTTATTCACCATGCCTAACAGAGGGTTGTAGCTGTGGGAGGGGACCATTCAGCCACAAGTGGGGGTCCTACTATGCAGGTACCATTGACACCTACAGAAGAGTTCTCGCCAACCATGGGGCAGCCACCACACCCCAGGAAACCATCCACACCCCTATCGTGGAGGTGGGTGGCACCCAGACAACAGGTGAGGAACGTCCACGTAAGGCACCAGTGGATATCACTTTTATACTGTATCATTCATACTGGCATCCTTGGAGTATCTAGAAGCATATGTCATGTCAAACTGTATTTGTGGGTGGGGTTTTGTAATGCACACAAGTGGACATCTGTAGTGAATGACAGCAAATGATGTAGTGTCAGAGCCTGTACTGTACATGTTCAGAAATTCATCTTTTTCTTGTATCAGTGTCACATATGAGTGTGCTGACAATACCTCTCCCCCACAACTACATAGATCCCTCTGGTCTAGCTGTGAACAGCAGCTTGAAGCTGGTGAGTATGGAAATGTCTTGTTGTGGCTCACCAATACCCTAGGCATGTGAAGGACATGCATTTTTCCATGCTCACAACTGTTACTCTTAGCCATATTGCAAAAAGTGCATGTTCTCTTGTGGTGGTATTAACTGCAGTGCTTCACTGTGGTGATCACAGGGGTCTATTCACAGGAGCTGTAACATATTGATAAGTATATTTCTGTAGGTGTTGCCACTGTGCTATACAGGGGTACATCCATATTTTGTACACAGGTGCAGCATGTGTTAGGAGTAGGTCCATCACATACTACCACTCCTAGCGTATCACAGAGGGGTATATGAGTAGCAACATTAAGTGGACGTAGCTGTACTGCATGCTGTTGAGGGCATGTCCAGAGTGTGTATGTTGTGGTCTGATTGTGTGTCATTCATGTCATCATTCAGAGACTATATAGTCTGTATGAGGCCTTTATGCCACCTCAGTGGCATGTGTCTGTGTGCGCATGCATATGTGCTTGTGTGTGAGTGTGTGTGTGTGTGTGTGTGTGTGTGTGTCTGTGTGTCTGTGTGTGTGTGTGTGTGTGTGTGTGTGTGTGTGTGTGTGTGTGTGTGTGTGTGTGTGTGTGTGTGTGTGTTCATATAACTTCAGTGTATGCTACAACAGCTTTAGTCTCATATTTGTAATTGTAAAACTCACATGTGAATGGGATGTTAATTAATGAATGCTAGATTGCAGCTGTGTACATCAGTTTCATTTTAAGGTCAGCTATGACCTTCATGAGAATGTGTGGCATGATAGACATTTGCTTTTCACTTTTATGGTTTTGACTACTGACATATATTGCATATGGTTGTACACTGGACTATGGTCAGAACACATTAAGACTGTTCTCTGGTATTCACTGTGTCACAGTGGATATGTTATGCAGGCAGGTAGTATCAGGCATGCATATGTAATTTTTGTCCTGTGTTGTGAGTCACATGGGGCCCATGGATGATCATTAATAAAATGTGGACAATAAGCACATGCCAGACCACTTCCGTAGTCCTCAAATGATGACAACTATGATGAGTAAGACAACACAGAAGCTGGGCCAGCACCTGCTTTAGTCATTTTGCCTGCTGCATCGCAGAGGAGAAGACGCCAGGAATAATGGAGAGATTATTACTGGGAGGAGATCTGGGAGGCTGTGAATGATGTGCTTCAAACACAGATGAAGGGCATGATGGGGAATTTTTCCAGGATATGGCAGGGCTATACATGACTTGTTCATGGAGATAGCCTGAGAAATCTTTCTTGATCTTCATCCCCATCAGGGTAGTCTCTCAGGTCTGTACATACTATCTGAGTGCTCCACTTGTGATTTGCTGCCTGCATGCTGTTTGCCATATAATTGATTGGACTGTATATGCACTCTTGTGCATGATTGACACGTAGCTACCATACTTATGTGTTTCACGTGAAAACATAACATACAGATATAGTTTGACATTTAATTAGGTTTCAATGTGTGCATAACACACATTAACACATTACACATTCCTCCCACATTCACCTGTTCATGCACTGTGTCAGTTAACTTGCAGCTACTGCTGTAACAAGTACACTGTAAAATGTTTTTTACTGAGGAAAACTAACATACAAAGGATACAGTCCATAGTCCAGCAGTGCCACAATGAAATGGTTAAGATTTGCGTGTTGCCATATTATTTATGTGCAACAGAAGAACATGTCATTACCCATGTGTTTTGGATGACAGCTGTCATGCTGTCCCACTGGCATGGTGCATTGTTGTGTGCCATGTTTTGGCAATGCTGATGCCATTTGGAGTCATATAAAGGTATGTAATGCCTATGGGCAGTCCTCCTTTTCTGACTGTATCAAATGCCAGATTAACATTAATGTATACACCATGGTAAGGATAATTTATTTATTAATAGTACAGTATGCTGTGTTTGCTGTATGTTACATCTCCACACCCATTCCTTAATCACATAACATACAAAGGATACAGTCCATAGTCCAGCAGTGCCACAATGAAATGGTTAAGATTTGTGTGTTGCCATATTATTTATGTGCAACAGAAGAACATGTCATTACCCATGTGTTTTGGATGACAGCTGTCATGCTGTCCCACTGGCATGGTGCATTGTTGTGTGCCATGTTTTGGCAATGCTGATGCCATTTGGAGTCAATATTTACGAACAATAACTGATGATTTTACATGTCTCTGCACATAGTTGAATCCATGCTGAAATATCACTGAATCATTGACATGTGATCATTCACTAACTTATTGCTGAGGTACTGTAATGATGTTCACAGGTGTGTCCTCTGCTTAATAATGAGTCTGCAACATGTCGTAACTTGATAGTTCATAGGTATATATATATATATATATATATATATATATATATATATATATATATATATATATATATAGATATATATATATATATATATATATATATATGGTTTTTTGCATTTCACCATGGCTAGTATGCATCCCTACCCTGTTTGCAACTTTCCATTGCCCATGTTGGGCAGTGTGCCATTTGTGTAACTTACCTGTCCTTAATGGGTTTTTTTTCAACCTTTGTCTGTCTTGTGTTGTGATATCTGTTCTATGGGTATACCTGCTATGATGGCCTCCTCGTCCTCTTTCCCTATCTTTACCTTTCCTTCTGTTCTTAAAAAATAAAAAACAAATGCAGCCTATTCTCATCAACAAAAAAATTGCCCATTTCCCACTGACTTTCCCTCAGATTTTCCTATTCCAACATACTTCTTGTGAGTCCCACTTCTTCAACCATATCCTACATTTTCATTTCTATCTCTAAATTTCCTTGGGTGTGTGCATTACCTGTGTTCCCCACACAAGTCCTGCACCCATTGTTAGCTAATGCTAGAAGTGGTGATGTGGCTGTGATTGACCTTCTCCTTTTTTAAATTATTTTATTAGAAAATTTGTAGAGTCTATCAGAATCCATAAGAGATAGCATATTTTAGCAATAACGTACTTGCAGTGAGATTCTGTAGCTGTCTTTAAACTTACTGGAGAAATTCTGTTATAGATAATCATTTATGACCGTCAGAATCAGGCTGCTTGGATTCTGAGATTCTTTCTGTGACTTTGTTAATATGCATCACACTTTGACAGCACTTTTTCATTACTTACAGATTACTTACAAGAGATATATAGTGTACTATTACTACTGAGATACTCTGTTGTGTGCAGTGATATTCGGAGATCACTGTGACATGTTTACATATGACATTGTTATCTGCAACTTTGCCACTATTGGCGTAACACTCCAGACTCCACAAAATTTACAGAATCCGACAAAGGGAATAGAGATCTTTACAGTTCAGTGATTCTGTCCAATGACAAGACTTTAAGAAACATTTTACAGAAATTAACAACTATCATAAGTGATTATCATTCCTTAAACAGTGACAGTCCTACGACTACGTTAAGCACTTAATCAAATGTATTTGAATTATATTTTGTTAAGTCGGCTAATACTACTGCTGACATACAGACAGGACACAGAGATAAACAATCTCAAAATAGAACATCAGATAATTGAGTAAAACTTATTAGCATTAAATCCAATACGCAGTTCGAATGACAATAAAACACTCTATATTTATTAAAACAAAAAACAACCGGTAAGCGCTTTCATTCACAAAGTACTTCTTCAGACCTGGTTGTCACACATACAAAATTCACATTTATAGTTTGCTCAAGTCACATGACCCAAAACAGTAGCAGTGTTTTAACTCTTTCTTATATAACACTGCTTTAAAGTTTTCCATATCATTCATACCTGGATCTGCACCTGTGTTTAGCCTCACTTGCCAAGCATATTCCTTCCAGTTTAAATCCACTTCTGCATCCCATCTCTTGTCTGCATTTAAAACTTGGTCAATAACAGTAAAACTAAAACCCACTTTAACTTTGTTATGACAGTTAACAACATGTCTTGCCAGGGCATTAGTTACATCCAGTTTTTCAACTGCCCGCAGGTGCTCATAAATTCTGCGATGGAAGCTACATATAGTTCTTCATATGTAAAATCCATTGCAAGAATTACATAATACTAGATACAGAATGAATTTAGACTTGCAATTGTAATTCCCCTTGATACTAATAGTAAAGTCCCAAGCCTTTACTACTATATTGTTCCCCAGTACCAAAAACGTACAATAATTGCAGTCTTTACATCTTGACATCCCATTATAAACAATAGTAGTATTAATTTTTTTGGTTTCTAAAAAATCCTTAAGACTTTTCCCTCTTTTTGTGACAAAAGTAGGACTCTCATATAAAAAAGCACCTAACTCTTGGAAATTCTTCAAAAATTTCCAATTATTTGTGATGATCTGCTTAATACTGTACATATCTACTGAATTTTCCAATGTACAACTCCGATTATAATCTACTCCTTCACTATTTCTTTCAACATCCTTTATTGTCCCTTTCTTCCTCATGGCTTTACTTTTATCTATTGCTTCACTTATTACCCCAATAGGGTAACCCCTGATTAATTTTTTTTTTCTTAACATCTCATATTCTTCCAAAAAATACTCATCTTCATCAGTGGGTCTATTTAGTCTATCAAGCTGACCAAACACAGTTTTATTTTTCAAGCTCACACTATGTAAACTGCTATATTCCAAGTAGCTGTTACTCTGGACATCTTTTTTAAAAATTTTAACCAAGATTTTCCCCTCTTTCTTGTGTCAGATCCAGGTAATTCACACTAATTCTACTTCTATTAAAAGAAAACTTTAAATAGCTTGTAACAGAATTTAAATATTCACAGAATTTCAACAATTCTGACTCAGAACCTTCCCATAAAAAAAAGTCATCAATAAAGCGTTTGTAAAAGTAAATATTTCTAGCAAATGTAGAATTAAAAATAAATTCTCTTTCCCAACTAGTCATGAACAAATTGACATAGCTCAAGGCCATAGCTGCTCCCACAGCCACACTTTTATTTTGTTTAAAAAATTTATTGTCGAAGCTAAAAAAATTATAAGACAATATTACATCTAAACGTTCAGCCACAGACTAATCTCCTCACCATTAAAATCAGGACAGCCCCTCAGCACTCCTGTAACCCTCTCAATTCCTTCTTCATTGGGAATTACAGTGTACAGTGAACATACATCAGCAGTTACTAACCATGTATTAGCTGTCAGCGAAACATTCTTCACACTTTCTTTAAAAGCAAACAAATCCTTAATATATGATTCAGTTAAAATCACTGCTTTTTGCAAGCATCTGTCTACATAGATAGCCATGGACTCAGTTTTACTACCACCATTGGCCACTATAGGCCTAAAATTTGGTGAATCCAAGTTCTTATGTATTTTGGGAAGGCTGAAAAACCTTCCCACCTTGGGTGTACTCACACAAAAGTAACCAGCCAACTCATTGCTGATTCTTCCTTCAACTAACCATTCTTTAATCAGTGATTTTATAAAATTAAAAATTTTATCTATAGCAATCCAATTCACTTCTGCATAAAAATCAGCATCAGACAATAACTCATAGATGCTATTTTTATAAAAAATATAGTCCATGACTACCACTGAATTACCTTTGTCAGCCTTAGTGATATAAATATCTTTATCATCCACTAACAACTGCTAAGCATCCTTCTCAGTCTTAATCATATTATGAATACATTTTTTGTTGTATTTATTTAACAATTCCCTGACTTCTTTTTCACATGTAAGCAAAAATGCTTCTAACTCTGGCCTTAAGGGGGAAGTAAAATCACATACACAATATTTGCCCTTGACAATGGCACAAAATTAAGTCCTTTAATGAGAACATTTATTTGTTCTATATTAAGTGCCACTGTGGACAAATTCACTATTTTAAAATTCAGATTTACAGTACCTTTGGTTAATGATTGTTCTATTTCCAATGGCACTGCTGGTACCTCTCTCCAGCTCCTTTCTGCACATTCCATGCTCTTGTTCCTTGCTGGCAGCAACACTGTTCGTTCCTGTTCATATAAAAGTTCCCTTTGAAATTTTTGTATAGCACATCATTCAAAAAGAGAAAATATAATCTAATGAAATTAATAAAATGAATTTTGGAATATAAGCAAAGGATAAAAGTCCTTCTTGTTTAAAAAAAAACAAAGAATAAGAGGAAAAGTACTAAAATGTACATACAAGCTTAACTTGGAGGATCAGTTTCTCATAGCCAGAAGGCTAATCATTTCAGTACATTGTAATGTTATATGGTTTAATAAGCTAACAGTCACTTACGTCATGTTTTCTTGTTGCTTATTGATTGGTAGTATTTAAATCAAAAGAAAAAAAAAACAGGAACATCATTGCTTGATGCAACTGTTAAGATGTTAAAGGTGTTCAAATTAAAGTTAGTCACATTAAATAAAGAAAAAAAAAAAAAACGAAGGACATACCAAATAATTGTGTTAGACATCTACTGTAGTTATATAACAATAAGCAGGAATTATTAGACAAAAACAATTGTCCCTAGATATGTATAGCAATCTATACATTCTCTGAGTCCAGCAGACTTTTAATGAGTTTAAATAATAGTTAAGGGAATGAGGCTGTGCTCCTTACAATGTTAATTAAAATATCCTCTTCATTTTTATTATGTAGATCTAACATATTATTGTAACCAACAATTCATTTTTTGCAGTATCAAAGAATTTCTATAGTGTCTGCATTCATTTCCCACATATGTCATCATTGCAATATACAGCTGAATCATTAGCATGCTGTATTACTGGAAAACCATTAGTATAATGATGCTTTTGTTGGCATATATGAATAAAATACAGTGAACATAGTACAGATCGCTGTGATGTTGGCAAGGGGTTTGATGTTACAAATGTATGTGGCACAGAAGTTTGAGTGCCAGGCAGTACCTTGCTTTCATTTGGAGCAGTAGGTTGAAAATCAAGATGTGTCTGGAGCGTTTCTCTGTGGGCCTCAGCTGAAAATAGGCTCTGTCATAGTCAGACTCTCCCAGTAAACAAATGTTAAATGAATAAATATTGATGTTTGATGTTACTTTTTCTTGAAAAGTTTGTATATCTTTCTAGTCAGACAGGTCCAAATGTGTTAAATCATAAAAAAGATTGTGGCATTATGTAAGTTTTCTAGACTTGCAAATACACTGACAACAATTTTTAATGATGTCAGTGTGTGTGTTCTGCATCAACCTCTAAAAACATATTGCGAGGAAAATAACTTCTCATATTCCATAAGATAACTGGGCCACTGGCCATGTATAGCCTTTTCTAATATTTAAGAGTTAGGAAAAATAATATTAATGGGACAATAGTTTTTGAATTCTTGAATATCCCCATTTTTTTATTCCTATCAAACTAGGGCATTCCCTTCAGTTTTGCATCTAACGATAAGTTGTGGCACAGCATATACAATAACGTCAGTAAATCTTCTTAAAAGAAGATTATCAGTGGATGGGAACCTATGTTGTTTGATTTACTTAAGGAACTTAAGCTCTCTAGAGGTATTGCTAGGATTTAGACTAAAAAGGCCTATATGCTTGCTAGTGGTTATGCAATCTGGGAATGTATTGTTACACATGATTTTGGTAAGGGAATGAGGCAAGTGATTTTGCACAGCTAATTGTTGAAGAATTTTAATTTTGAGTATGGCCTAATGGGTTAGCAGTGGATGTCTCATTTTTCCAGTGAGGTTGTTTATCGTTTTTCAGAAGTAGGCTGGA
>NC_056735.1:563260514-563308014 GCF_019279795.1 Protopterus annectens
GGGAGTTTCTTCATAACCAATAGGTTGACTGACATTGGGTGGCATCCTTTAGTCAGACATCTTGGGGTTTATGCTCTCACTGCAACGGCAGTTTTTGCACAGATCCAAGTCCTACCCCTGAGTGGAAGAAGGGGCAACCCACATCACCATGGAGATTCACAAATAAATCCCTGTATGTAATTCCTGATGAGGCCTACCATCAAGTGGTGAACTGATGAGCTAATGCCTGTCCACAGGATTCCTATTGTAATGGAAACCCACCTTGAAGGGATTGTGACTTCTCATATCCTGCAACTCACAACCCTGCCTACAGGATAGACCCAACCACCATCCAATGTCAGTAGTGCCTATCATCTGAGCCACTAATCAAACTCAGGTCATCTGAGCCATAGTCAGGGTTTTACCCCTCTATGTTACCAGTGGAAGAACTAAGCTTATTTTTTTTACCCAAGGAGTGTGACTGATTTGGGCATTACCTTCTGAATTTCCTCAGTGTTTCTTTAGTTTTCTCAAGAATGCTACTTAGTCTTTCCTGTAGTGGTGGAATAGAAGCCAAGGGTTTAGTGAAACAAGGTCACATTGTCTCCAAGAGTAGAATATAAAGTCATTCTCAGTTCTGAGATCTACTGTGGTGAAGCTCAGGTGAGACTGCTTTATTACTGGATTATGAATGCATATGAATCAGACTGAGTGGTGCACTATTGGATAGGAAGGGAACATGAGATAGCCATGTATAGGCATTTACTGAGGGCAGTATAACAAACAGATCAAGAGTTACTTCCCTTGGTATCTGTGACAATTATAAGGGTGGAATAAACCATTTTATATTTGGAAGCTTTTAACTGGATTGATGAATTTATGATTGTTAAGCTATGTAGGATACTGGGAGCCATGTGTATAGCCAGGGGTCTGAGGTCCGAGATACTGTCAATTCTCTGTTGAGAAAAATCATTTGATACACAGGCATCAGGACCCTGTAGACAATACTTGGGTAAGTTTGGATTTTGGCAGGAAGTTTTGACTTACAAAGACCTGATCAGTGATTTAAGTTTGACTAAATGGGTGACTGTTCTTGCTGGCAGAACAGCAAGATATGTGGTGATTCTGACTGAGGCTGGATTAATGAAGGCCAAATTAAGGTACCTGATAAGCAAGGCATATAGTCTCAATTTAAAAGGGAAGAAAAAGCCTTGGATGCAATTTGAAATGAGTGGAGAAGAGGCCTATTATTATCAAGATAGCAAGATTACAGTAATTGTGTACCCTCACCATGTGTGATTTTGGATCTCTGGGATTCAACATCTTTGGGTAAAAATGCTCTACAAAACAAACAGGCTGAACAAAATGTTTCCTGAAGTGTAACTATAGGGAAGATTTATTTGAAATGTATTCTGTATTTTCTTGAGATGAAGTAAACAACCTTGTTAGCAGGTGTTGCCTTCAGAACTCCTGCTGCTGAGTGACTGGTTAAATGGGATATGCAAAAGACATGTGCTAGCTTTGTTGTGACTTCTCAGTTTAGTGCAAATGAAAGCACAATCACTGAACAGTGGCATTTGGAAGACCCGCCAGACATTAAGGAAGTAAACACAAAAATTGGAAAGATAATATCTGTCAGTTAGAAATCTTTGTGGGAAATACTGATGTGCATGTAGGTAAGAAACAAATGCAAAGTTGATTTGTGGCATTAGATTAGCAATAATACAGTACTTTGTGATGAGTTCTGTGAGATCACTAATGGGGACTGACGGAAGACGAAGTAAAAACTGCAGATCAGTTGAATGGTGGGCTGAACTGTCCTAAATGGGTTCTACTCCTTTCCTTCATGACTAAACCTATGTGGGTTAAATGCAAAATATACACAGATGGCAGTATCAGCTTGCTGCCTTATCCTTCTATTTCATAGTCAGCAAAACTGCAAACCCCTATAAATGGTTACAATCTGATGAGTAAATGAGAAAGATGTACAAGTCTTTTAAAGCCATTCACATCTTTTTGCACTTGTAATATTGTTTAAGTTTATATCTAAGTACATAATGTTAATGCCCACATCCATATGTTGACACGTTGGTTCGACTCAGCCAGAACAGAGTATTCACTGTATAATGTCAGAAACATCCTGTACTGGAGCTCCACAGGATATATTCAAATGATCACTTAAGGACATACCAGTGTGTCAGCTACATGGCTTCTGAATACCCATGCCTTTTTATCTTTTTAAAAAAATCCCACTAGCTGTATAGAAGTATGTTTTGGTTAGGCCTGATTTTAAACTCTGTTCTGTTTATGGACATCAGGCTATAGAAACAAAGAGCTAAAACATGAATGTTTTCTTATTACAACTGTTTTAACCATTGTTATGGATGTTATTTTGAATATTTTGCAGGCACTCCTAATGTTTATGGGCATCTGACTTGCTTATAAGCTCTGTGCTTCTAAAGTATAGTTAAACAATTTACTTATGCTGCACTGATAAGGTTAATAAAAAGGCTGAAACATGCATGTCTACAGCTAGTGGGGTCTGGATTTATTGGCCTGAGTGTACACATAAAGACTTGAAAAGTAAAACATCATGTGGATTCAGAAACTATCTGTCTAAAACACTGTTATGTCATTAAGTGGTTATTTCCATATATATCATGGGGCTCCACTACAGGTGGATTAAGGTTTTACACACTGAAGATTGAGTCTTTCTTGCAGTTTTTGCTGAAAATGTTTTCTGTGTGACATTTTAATCTTTGGTTTGGACCTCTGCTACACAAATCTATAAGTTAATCAGGTGCACCTTTTACAATGCAGTGGTTATACAATGGGGCACTATTGAATACTAAAATGATGCTCCACTAAGTGGAATTTACCTACACAATCCTTTGCAATGCAGTGCTTTATCTCTAAAAAGTTTCTATATTGTACTGTACTCACTCTTAAGAAAGCATATTGCATATGCTAGTTCTTCTTATGTTATTTCTTTGTTTTAACTCAGATGAAAATCTGCATGTAACACCTTAAAATGTATTGCTTTGTTTTGAAAACTGCTCTTAAGTCATGAAATTTGCAGGCTTTTTCCCTTGGTTTCCCCTGTCAGAAAGTGTTTAACCCAAGCAGGGCTAGCCTGTAAATTTAATAAAACAAAGCATGTATATGATGTCCTTCAAGAATGCAACTGCAGTCATAACATATGGGTTGTCCTGCCTCAGGCAGCCCTCGGTCGGCCGAATTCCAAAGTCTGGGTCCGGCGTCGGCTGGTGTCGCCTCCTCTCCGACGTCACAACGGCTGGAGTATAAAGGCATCGGCCGACGCCATCTTCTTCAGTCTTTCTTGCCGCTCGGTGCCCGAAGCAGAAACAGTTCGCAAGTGCCGGTCGGTCAGCTCCTGTGTTTTCAGTACCGAAGTCATCTAAAAGCTAAGTACCCCGTTGGGGAACATTTATTCTTGCCTCAGCCGATGTCAGAACAAATTGAGAAAGTTAATACTTGTTTGTCTTGTGGTAAACAAATACCTCATAAGGACTTCCATTCTCTCTGCCTTCCTTGCCTGGGCCCAGACCACGACGTCTCGGCCTGTGTTGCCTGTGCCTGCTTTAATAAGCACACTCTCAGGCGCCGGGCAGACTTCACCGAGAACTTCTTCGGTGAATCTTTTGCGTATATCATGCCGTCGGATCAACCGACAACCCAATCTGCTAAAAAACGCAAGGACCGGGACCGACATCCTCAGCCCGCGTCCACTACCGATGTTACTCCTAAACCCTCTGCTAGCTCTCCGGTCCCTTCGGAAGTGGTAAATCTGCCACTCCAGGCCGACGACACAGCGTTAACATGACCTTCGGTCTCGGAGATCTCTCTGGTGCCGGTTGTTGATTTTTCTCCGGAAACCGAAGTTCTGGATCTACCCGACTCCATTCCTGTGGACAAGGTAACGCCTGCACGTGGGGCTGCTAGGCCTCCTGTATCCATGTCCATCAAGGCCTTTGCATGTGCTAAGGTCGCCAGTCAGGCCAAGGCCCATCCTAAACCTGCCCAGGCCCCTTCATCTGATAAGCAGATCATGTCTCTGGCTGCAGATCTTATTTCCCTTATCAGGGGGTCTCAGCCTCATCCGGACAGGGGTTCTCAGCCACCTGCAGAGAAAAGGCCTAGAACTGAGCAGGCGGACGACCTCTCCTCGGATGAAGCCTCTGGGGATTCTGAGCATTCTGATACTCAAGAAGAACCCTTCCAGGCCTACGAGGACTCTGATGCTGAGGAATCAATTCCCTCTGCCTCCCCTCCAGAGGATTTCTCATTTGGGGAAGTCCTGCATTTTCAATGGCAGGGTCAGGAATTCTCTGACTCCAGGAAAAGGCTTCGAACTTTCCTCAAGCTTCCCCAGCACAGACCTTTGGCTATCCCTCCAGTTATGGATGTTTTGGATGATGTTTTCTCTGACTCCAGTGCCAACCCTGATTCTCTTCCTCCTGCTCCTGTCAAGCCGGACAGATATTATAGGGTCCCTGACACTCACAAGCACCTTTTTAAGGCCCACTCTGTGGATCTAGAAACTATTTCACAGGGCCACAAGGGAGTGGCTTCCTCCTCTGCCAAAAACCCACTGCCAGCTGACAGAGAAGCAAGGTCCCTGGAGAGATGGGGTAAAAAAGTATATACCTCTACTACCTTAGCCGTGAGGTCTCTTAACTGCCTTTTTCACATGTTTCAGTACCAAGATTTTCTCCTGGATGATTTACAGAAAAAGTTAGCCTCTCCTGAGCCTATTGATAAAAAGGCACTGCAGGATCATATACATAACACTCAGCAGGTTAATAACCATTTTCTGCAGTGTGGTTATGATGCACTGGAAGCTTCATGCAGGGCAGCTATGACTGGGGCTGTGATACGTAGACATGCTTGGTTGAAGGATCAGTCTTTGCCTGACCATGTTAAAGTAAAGTTACTGGATGCACCTTTGTTAAAACAAAAGCTTTTTGGTGCTACTGCACAAGATGTATTGAAATCCATAGAGGAAAAAGCAAAGTCAGTACAGACAGTCAAGGATTTCCTTCAGGTTCAGCCACTCAGATTCAGCAGAAACTGGCCCTCAAAGAATTGGTCCTTCCCCGGCTCTGACAAGTTTCAAAGGGGAAAAAGCAGACGTGCCCGGGGTAGAGGGCAATACCGAGGATCTTACAGGGGCCGCCACTGGCAACCTCCAAATCAAAGAAGTGGCGCAGACAGTTCAGCTGCACCACAAGGACAATCACAATGACTTCCCTTTCGTACCGCCTACAAAGGTTCAAAGAGAAGCATCTTTGGGCGGAAAACTAGCCTTATTCTCACAAAACTGGCATATCTTAACCAAAGACAACTGGATTCTGGATTTGATAGACAAAGGTTACAGATTCCACTTCCACACATTACCAATAAAACAAGGCATGCCAAACCTGCCACATCATCAAAGGGCAGAGGCACTCACTCAAGTTTCCAAGCTATTAAGTATAAAAGCAATAGAAAGGGTTCCTCCTCAGGAGCAAGGCCAGGGATTTTATTCAAGACTGTTCCTTGTTCCAAGAAAAGAAAACAAATGGAGACCCATACTGGACTTGTCAAATTTAAACACTTTCCTCATTGTGCCAAAGTTCAAAATGCTGATGTTGCAGCAACTTCTTCCCATGCTGGGCAAGGGGTCTTGGCTGGTCACTCTGGACGTCAAGGAGGCATACCTGCATGTCCCTATCAGACAAAGCTGCAGAAGATACCTCAGATTTCTTGCAGGGACAGAGCATTATCAATTCTCAGCATTGCCGTTTGGCTTATCTACTGCGCCCAGAGTGTTCACGAAATGCCTGGCATCAGTAGTGGCACACTGCAGACAGCAGGGGATTCAAATATACCCCTACTTGGACGACTGCCTCATACAAGCAGACAACAAACAAACCTTAAAAAGAAATTTGGACTATGTCATGCATCTACCGCAGGCCTTGGGATACACAGTCAACATTCAGAAGTCAAAATTACTACCATCCCAACAGATTACATTCCTAGGAGCCAAACTGGACACGGAAACCCAAATGGCCTACCTCACAGAGGAAAAACAGCAGCATTTACCAGAGTACTTCAAAGGCCTAGCAAAGCTTTCCCAGCTGACTGCAAGGAAAATCCTGCAGGCCCTGGGTTTCATGGCATCTTGCATCCTTCTGATACCTTTGGCAAGACTTCATATGAGAAAGCTGCAATGGTATTTAAAAAACTTATGGTCTCAACACAGCAACAGCCTAGAGGACATAATTCCACTTATTCCATGTCTACAGAAGGAATTTCTATGGTGGGCTCAAGCCAGTCAACTAAACAAAGGTATGTCTTTCAACAGACCTCAAGCAGGCCAAATGATTACAACAGATGCCTCAGACCATGGATGGGGGGTGCACATGGAGGGCAGATGCATTCAAGGTCTATGGACGCCAAAGGAAAGACATCTGCACATAAACCAAAAGGAGATGTTGGCAGTGATACATGCCATCGAGATTTTCGAAAAATCACAACAACAAGGACATTTGTTAATAAGGACAGACAACACCACTGTCATGTGGTACATAAACAAGCAGGGAGGCACTCATTCTTATCCCCTCTGCAGACTAACAATGCTTCTCTGGGAAAAATCCCTGAGCCTGAAGATACACTTACAATCCCAGTTTGTACCAGGCAAGGACAATGTACTGGCGGACAATCTGAGCAGAAAGTTCATGGATCCACACGAATGGATGCTGCACCCTCACATTTTCTCTCAACTGACAGGGAAATGGGGAAGACTGGACATAGATCTCTTTGCTTCCCACTTAAATCATCACCTGGAAAAGTTCTGCACAAGGACTCACTAGCTTGGGAAACGGATGCTCTCTCCTTCAGCTGGAATTCTCTAAAAATGTATGCATTCCCTCCCCTGCCTCTGCTGACCAAGGTGATACTGAAAATCAAAGCAGAACAACCAACAGGCATCTTGATAGCTCCAGACTGGCCCAGGCAACACTGGTACCCATTGCTATTGACCATAACTTGGACCAAACCATGGCCTCTGACCCTATGGCCCCTGCTCCTAACGCAACACAATTACAGGACTGTACATCAAGACCTGAAAACATTGCATCTGACAGCCTGGAGGTTAACATGACGTCAACACCTAACTCTCTTTCCAAATCTGTTCAAGAGATCTTGCTGGAAGCATGCAGACCTTCCACCAGAAAAACCTATTCAGCCAAGTGGAAGAGATTCAGCATCTGGAATGCCAAAAGAGGTCAGGACACAGCATTACTGAGTATACCTCAGATATTAGAATACTTGGCAGAACTATTTCATACTGGACTCTCATACTCCTCAATAAAGATCCATGCCTCAGCAGTCTCAGCAAAATACAACTGTGACCCTCCAGTGTTTTCGCATCCTCTGCTAAGACAGTTTCTAAGAGGGATAAAGAATATCAAACCTCCCAGAAAACAGCCAGTACCTGTATGGGACCTCAACTACGTGTTGGAAAAACTAACTCTTCCTCCATTTGAGCCAGCAGCAATCTCAGAAATGCAATTTCTATCATGGAAGACGGCCTTCTTACTGGCAGTCACTTCTGCAAGAAGAGTTTTGGAAATACAGGCACTCATGGCAGTGCCCCCCTTCCTCATTTTTCATCAAGACAGAGTCTCTCTAAGAACCAATCCTACATTCATGCCAAAAGTTATTTCTAGGGTGTCTCTAAATCAAGCTATTCATCTAGCTACATTCTTCCCCAATCCTCAAAATAAGGGGGAAAAACTTCTGCATACTTTGGACATACACAGACAACTACGCTACTACTTGGACAGAACTAAGGCCACCAGAAAGTCTGACCAGCTGTTTGTAGCCTATGCTGCTGGAGTACAAGGAAAAGCAATCTCCAAGCAAACAATTTCAAAATGGATTGGACATTGCATCAGATTTTGCTATTCTTTTCATGGAAAAGGTGTACCAGCCAAAATTAGGCCACACTCCACCAGAGCTATAGCCACTTCCACAGCTTTCCTAAGAGGAGTGGCAACAAAGGACATTTTAGAGGCTGCTACATGGAGCTCCGTGCATACATTTACCAAGCACTACCACCTGCCCTTATACTCCAGATCCTGAGCAGGCTTTGCTTCGGCAGTCCTGCAGGGGATTTTAGCTACACCATCCTTATCATAGTTCCATCCACCCCCAGCTTGGCTATGGTATTCAACCCATATGTTATGACTGCAGTTGCATTCTTGAAGGACATAGTACAGTTTTGTACCTACCATAAATGTAGATGTCCGATAGATATGCAACTGCAGTCAGATTTTCCCACCCTCCTACCCCTCTGTATCCTTCTTTTTTGGTCCCTACCCCATTTCCCTTCAGCTGGGGGTATCTCCTATGGTGTATCTGTTTATTACTGTTGTGCATGTTTGGAATTATGTTTTATCCATTTACCAAATTTAGCCTTCCTAAGAGGGCACCTGACATCTGGGGCAAGAAACACTGAAGAAGATGGCGTCGGCCGATGCCTTTATACTCCAGCCATTGTGACGTCGGAGAGGAGGTGACACCAGCTGACGCCGGACCCAGACTTTGGAATTCGGCCGACTGAGGGCTGCCTGAGGCAGGACAACCCATATGTTATGACTGCAGTTGCATATCTATCGGACATCTACATTTATGGTAGGTACAAAACTGTACTTTCCTTCTCTTTGTAAACATTGATGTGCTTCATTTATTTTATGAGGCATTACATTAAAGTACTTGATGCTAAAAATGCATTAAACAAAAGACAAAAGTATGACACACTGAAAAGAATTGTCTGCAATATTGTTTCTTCAGAGGGAAACACTGGATAAGCATGGAGAAACACAAAATAAAAAGGGGAGCTCTCCTTGGGCAGCTCACTACACTACATTCTTGCTGATAGCTAATATGATTAACTCCATGGATTTTTGCAGCTCTGAGAAAGGAATATGTCTTAGAAGCTATGATCACACAACTACTGCTTTGAATTTATAATGCATGGCTGAGTTCCAAAATGTCTCAACACAGTTGTCACAACCGAAATAACATGGCTTACACAATGCCGGCTAAACAGGTGGTTGTGTAACAAGACAACATCAGATGGATTGATGAAGGTGTGGCGTAAGCTATGGAACCTTGCTGGCTAGGCTTACGTAGGCCATTGGGCCGATAGCCTAGTGCCTACCTATGAACCTATATATACTTGACCCATAGTGATTAAGTGATTACTGTGGCACACAGCAGTGCTGGCAACATTGTTGTCTGGAGTGCCAAAATATATATATATATATATATATATATATATATATATATATATATATGTATATATATATATGTATATATATATATATATATATATATATATATATATATATATATATATATATATATATGTAGATATATATATATATATATATATATATGTGTATATATGTATAAATCTATAGATAGATGTGTATATATATATATATATATATATGTGTGTGTGTGTGTGTGTGTGTGTGTGTGTATATATATATATATATATATATATATATATATATATATATATATATATATATATATATATATATATATATATATATATATATATATATATATATATATATCTATATATCTATATATATATATATATATATATATAGATGGATAGACCATGGGCAGGATTCACGAAGTCTTGCACGGAGTGTAAGAGACGTGTAAGACTCCATGCAAGCCTCGCGATCCAGGAACAGCCCGAAACTCCGTATAAGAGACCAGCTAAAACTTCTCTTACATGGACTGGGAGTGGATATGCTTGCAGCCGAAAGGCATGCAAATGAGGTAGAGTAGCGATCCACGAAGCAGAAAGCAGCCCGTGTAAGAGCCGTTTTAGCTGCATAAATGTATTCAGTTGACAACTGAGTACATTTCTGCAAAAATCACAATGGAGCCATGTCAGCTCCAAATAAAGGGTGCATATGTGTCAGGCAGCATGCCAATGGCCAAATATGTGGCCACTGGCAAGGTACCCCGATGCAAATATGAAAAATAAATCTTTTTTTTTCGGCGATCGCCGATGTTTAAACGCAGCGCAGCCCCGTGCAAACGGGGTGCGCTGTATAAAACATAACAATGAAAGTTATAAACCCACAAATGTGGGTTTTATGCAATACATGGATTTACAATACAGGGACCAGCAGACCAAAAACAACATGGCCACCGTTTAGTGGTTGCTAAGGGGGGAAGCTGAGTCTAAGAGATGTAACTAAGCATTAGTAGGCAATCTGATGAAAATGAGTGTTAGGATACTGAATTCCACAGTCACATAGCAAATGAGCACATTCTGAGTAGTGTAAGAGATACATAAGGGGGAGGAATAGAATAGGAGATAGGTGACATCACAAGGGGGAATGGTAGAAAGAAATGCAGTTCATTGGAGGTCAGTGTTACATGACAGATGTCAGACACATATCATGGAAACAGGAGTGCCACAACATAAGCATGGGAAAGTCAAGAAATTGAAGGTGTACACTGTTACTTAGACCAAAGTTTCTTGTTGGGCGTGCATGCGCACGTGTGCGCGCCATGAGGCACGGGTAGGGAAGTGTGCGCACGTGTAAGGCAGACTGAGCATGTGGGAGCTTGTTGGCAGACTTGTAAGACTGTTTGCGCTGGTGTGCACGCGTGTAGGGCAGACTGAGCATGTGGGAGCCTGTTGGCAGACTTGTAAGACTGTTTGCGCTGGTGTGTGCGTGTTGTAACCCAAATAAGCAGATTCTGAAACGTGTAAGCATGTGTGCGCGCGTGTAAGCCACTGTGAGCGTGTTTCTGCTGGTATGCGCGTTACTCCCCCCTGAGGAAACAGAAAGGAAAAAGGAAGCAACAGAATTAGTAGGAAGCTAGCAGGGAATACTGCTGGAGCTAGCAGGTGAAAACAATTAGAAGCAGGCAATTACACAGGCAGAATACTAGCTCAGCCAAGCACTTAAAACTCTGCAAACAGCAGTGCAGGATGTTTCTCTCAAGACGCACTGCAAGACAGGAGTAAACTATTAGAAGTGAAAACTGAAAAAGTTGAACTCAGAGCAGAAATGCTAGGGGCTGCCATAGCTGTCATAAGGAGAAATAGGCGACTTGCTGAGGGTGGTGACAATGTAGATGGTGCCAGACAACCCACAGTGAGGAGACGGAGAAGAGTGTACAGGCCCAGGGTCACCTACCACGGGTTACATGAGCTGGAGATAGTAGAGCGCTATAGAGTGGACAGAGACCTCCTGCAGCAAATTGTCGAGCTGTGCAGGCCACGCCTCACACACATAACCAACAGAGGGGAAACCAAGGTATGTGTTGGCCTAAGAATACTAGAAACAGGTACCTTACAGAGACCAACTGGTGATATGATGGGGATATCACAGGCATCAGCCTCCGGGGTACTGCACCAGTTCCTGGATGCCATGTCAGCACATGTCGGTGATCATGTATATTTCCCCAATGCCCATGAGGTATTGGCCAGCAATAAGCGTCTCTTCCAGCAAATAGCGGAATACCCTGAGGTAGTGGGTGCAATAGACTGCACGCACATATGCATCAAAGCACCAGCCGGTGAGCGGGGTAGGGCCTACATTAACCGGAAAGGCTTCCCCTCCATCAACTACCAGGTCATGTGTGATGCCCAGGGCAGAATAATGAATGTGTGTGCTGGCTGCCCTGGGAGCTACCATGATTCCCACATCTGGCATTAGACGCAGCTGTACCAGACATTTGCCAATGGGGACATCCCACACGGACACCTAGTGGGGGATGCAGGTTATGCACTGGAGCCGTGGCTGATGACACCCATCAGAAACGCACACAGACTTGGACAGGAATGCCATAATGAGGCACACGCACAAACACGTAATGTAATAGAGCATGTGTTTGGGCTGCTCAAGTCACAGTTCCGGTGTCTGGACACATCTGATGGAGCCTTGCAGTACTCACCAACTACATGTACCCAAATTGTCATGATATGTGCTATGCTACATAATATGATCTTGTGAAAACAGCTGCAGCAGGACCATCATAGGGCCGGGCCAAACAGCCCCCCACCATTGCCAAGGCCATCACAGGCAGAGCGTGACTCGGAGGAGGAACAACCTGAGCCTGCCCCAGTAGGCAGAAGGAGGCGTGCCCAGTATGCCCTGGCCTTGGCAAAGAGGCAATGCATAGCACATACACTGGCTCAGTAGGAACCCTAGGAATGATACCCCTCTCTGACTCACTCATATAATAACATGGATGCCTAAAATGACATAACCTGCTCTCAAACATGTCCAGGGAGTGTAATATGTGCATCTGACAGAGGCAGCCCTGCAGCACCACTGGAGGCATGAATTCCATGTGTTAAGTAATGTAACACCATGTAGTATATGTACACTTGAGGACCCTAACATCCTACCCTCACCAAGCATGATGCCACAATATGACGATGGGATGATCAATTGCAATAATTGGCTGAAGTAATGCAGTTAGTCAAAGGGGGGCCAATGTGTGCCAGCCTGGGATGACATGCTGAGCATGACATGATGCTCCACCTGCTAGGGGTTGCGTGCACCTATCAGTCCATGCCTCATGGATACTGGCAAAGGTTGTCATTACCCACAGCGTGCTCTGAATAGGTAAGGTTCAAAACACAAACCCACCTCCATAGGTATCACAAGGGATAAGAACCTAGATGTAATGCTACCCAATGCCAGAAGTCTAAACAGCAAGATGCGTGCAGTGTAAACGCACCCATTATGGAGAATGTTGATATCTGTCCTGTAACAGTAAACTGGGTCAAGGCTCACAACAGCACCCTAACACTACCAGGATACACCTCATACTGTGCTGTACAGCCTCAAAACATGGAACAAGCTACAAAAGGAGGGTGACTAGCAATAATTGTCAAGGATAACCACACCCCCATGTTGGTACCACAACAAGAAGCAGCATGGACTAGCCATGGTCAAGTAACAGTGGCTAAAACTGCTTCCCAGTTTATAGCCTGCTGCAGACTACCGTCCTAACACCAGGAACTGCACCTGGCCTATGTTGGAATACATGAATATATCAAGCCCCCCAAACCACATTATATTGGTTGACTGAAAATACCCAGACATAGACTGGGAGCATTATACTAGCTCCAACACTGTAGGAGAAAAGTTCCTAGAATCCATAAACCAAAATGCCCAGGAACAACGTACCACTCCCACAAGAGGGGTAAGCATACTGGATGTGATAATCAGCAACATGGGTACTGGATGGCGAGATGAGAAGTGTATCCCTCACTTGTAAGACCAGACCATAGAGTAATCACACTGGATATACACATCCTGACCACAGTCCCTGGCCAGAAAACCACAGTGAAAAACATGAGTAAAGCATAAGTTGCACCCCTCCAAACTGATGTGGAATCCATTAAAGGTCCTGTGCAGGTGCAAAATATGGGCCACACCGCAGAACCTGTTATACAGGCATTCCATGAACACAGCCAGGAATGCTTGGATTATGCAATCACAAATAACAACAAGACACAATGCCATACACGCAGGCATCTGGCATGCTGGACTCCAGCCATTACCAAACCATGCAAGAGAATGAGGAAGCTACTCCATGATAGAGAAAACATAAAAAGGGAAGTAATCACTGATCAGTAGTATGGCAATAAAATATGTCCACACATACAATCCACTAAGGCCAGCTACAACAAGTAGAATCTGTGAATCCTGAGGCAATGTTACACCTGCCCCAAGTACACAGACAACCCTCAACTCCCCCCAAGAAATACAAATATATGTGTGAGATGCAACCATTGATCCAAACCGGAGGCTGAGCTCCCTCAACTCAGTACTGTCAAAACTAGTCAGGAGGAGAAGGTAACCCCACACAGCACAAACCCAGTCCCACATAGACCTATCACAACTGCAAACCAAACACATAAACACAGAAAAACATTCCCGGAGGCCCTAATTACAAACACACCACACCAACAGAGGCCTCCAAAGCAGACCCCCAAGCAACCACAACCTCCAAACATAGCACATGCAACACATAGTACACAAAGCTGGTGTGCCAAACAGTCACAGGCCAGAAGGAGAAACAACATGCCTGATACAGTTGTAATAGGTGAATCTATAGGCAGACACACTGCTGTCCCACTTACCAGACTGAACAAGGGAAAGGGTACAGTAAGCTGCCTGTAGGCTGCTACAATATGCCACATAACACAAGTATGCAGGTCACCCCAAAGCAAGTAGATACATGATGCATTCATTGTCCATGCTGGTGTGAATGACCTGAGATGTACCTCCCAGGACTACATGAAAAGAGACATGGATGAGCTCTCTGAGTATGTACTCCGGGCCGGTATGACACTGGCTGTTTGCAGCATCCTAACCTCACCAAGAATGATTCCACAGTACAAACACAGAATGATCAGCTTTAACAGGTGGCACAATTACTGCTGTCATTCCAAGAGGATCTAATGTCTGTCTGCTTGGGATGTCATGCATGACAAGCCATGCTGCTGTTCCAGGGATGGCTTGCACCTGTTACCCCTGGGCGTCTAGATATTGGACAAGGCTTTTGCCACCTCCATAGAGCCATACGTAGGCAAGGCTGAAAAGACTAACCCACCACCCTAGAAAACATAAGTGGTAAGAAACATAAGGGTAATGCTGACCAATGCCAGACGTGTAAACCGCAATATGTATGCTCCTGAGGCCCTCTCCAGTATGGAGAACATCGATGTCTGTGCAGTGACAGAAACCTGCTGCAAGCCTACTACCAGCACACCAGCACTACCAGGTTAGACCTCATATCATGCATTATGGCCCCAAAACCTGGACCAAAACATAAAAGGAGGGGGAGTATCCATATTCAGCACAGACACCCATACGTCCAGGTAACTGAAAATGAACGAAGCATCGGAGACCACCCATATGCACCTAACCATAGGCAAAACTGCTGTACAGTCTGTAGCATGCTACAGACCACACTCTCACACACAGGAACCCCACCCAGATGTCCTGAAGACACTCGACAGTATGAATGTCCCGCCAAATACCAAACAAGGTACTCACAAATTACCACATAGGTGGTAAACCATTATGTATGGAAGGAGTAATCAGGGACCTAGGGACACAAGTGGACAGTAACCTGTTATGTGACACTCACATTGCCAATGTGGCTAGGAAGACTGTCTATATTGGACACCGTATCATGAAAGGATTCACATCTACGTCAACAGAGGTCATTGTGTCCCTGTACTGTTCTCTTATTAGACCCATAATCTAGTACAATGCCTCATTTGGGATGTACCTTACCTGACTCCTGCAGCGGTTAGAAAGACCTCAAAGGTACCTCACAAAGTGGATAAAGGGTCTCAAATATGTGTCATACGCTGCCTGGCTGTAGACACCCCAGCTGAATGCATTCACATACTGCCTACAAAGAGGCATTTTATGTCTGTTGTACAAGGCCATGTCCAACACAGGAGTAATGGACATGCTCCACCCCAGAAAACTCAAAGCCATTGGAGCTGTGAGAGTGACAGATGTCAACCTCAACACATAATGAAATAGGATGTGCTGGAGGGACAGATACATAACCCAGAGGCTCCCCACAGCATGGAACAGAATCCCACTCCATGTTAGGCAGAGCCCCTCACTGACACTCCTCAACAGCAATATTGCCAAGTGGATGGATGATCGTAGATGTACACTGGGGGTCTTCACTGTGTCACGTCCATACAGAGGCACAGTAAAGTAAATCATAAATGGCCATAATATTCACATAGCAAGGGGCGGCGAAAGACACACACACTCTGACTAGGCTTACAAATGCCCTAGGGTGGATAGCCTAGTATGAACCTATGAACCTATGAAGATACAAATTGTACAGGACACTAAGGATAATCCCAAGGCTTACTCAACTGATGGTAGGAACCGTGTTGGGAATTCACAGATATGCTCTGAATCACACAAATATTACAAACAACATACCAAACACGCACACATATTGCCAACATACAATCTGACAGGTGCAGTGCAAACCCCCCCCCCCCCCCAGAATGCAAAATATCTATCCCAGCAGAATGCTGGCCCCCTGACATTGCAGATGCTGAGGTAACAGCCAGCATCTACAAAGCAAAACACACAGCAGCAATGGTATGAGATGGTGTCCTGGGCTGAGTCCAACATGGACTCCAAGAAGAATGGAATGCCAAATCACACTACTGCTCAATGTCAGCCTTACCACAGGATATGTACCCAAAGAGTAGTGTACAACAACAGTGGTCCTTCTCAACAAAGGTGTTGCCTGCATGGATACTGCAAACTACCACATCAGAATCCTGACAAGCTTGGTCTGCACAGCTATGGAAAGGATCAGCATGTACCACAGACATAAAGATATTGGGGGCCTACTGACACTGGACCCTACCCAGTGTGGCTTTCCTAAGTGCAGATCCTGCCCCTAAACATGTTTGTCTCATTTGAAACAGTCATTAAGGTCATTGATGAGGGCAATGTGGTCCTCACAGCGTAGCTGGACCTTGCAAATTCTTCCATACAATACCCTATGTGTTCATTATAGATATGCTCACCAGCTTAAATATAAACCCCTATGTCAGTAGAGGTGTTGCAAACCAGACCATGGACAGAACTGACATGGTCAGACATGCTGCAACCATATCAGACTACAAAGCAGATATAAGTGGCATCCCACAAGGCTTGGTCCTGGGACCTCCCTCGTTTGGTATATATGTCCCATAGGTACAGGCCAACATGGATGGACTGTGTCTGAACATGTATGCAGAGGACTACAAACTGCTCACCATATCTGACCCTCCAGCTGACACAAGCATCCCACAAAAGGGCCACATAGAAACAGACAACTGGTGCCATAGCCATGTCAGCAAGCTAATTGCAGAAAAGTGTATAGTCAACCCCCGTGGATATACAGTAAGTGCCCACCAATTACCACATAGGTGTTAACCCATTATGTACCTAACATGTAATGAGAGACCTGGGGACACAAGGTGATAGATATCCTGCATTGGACAAACATGTGGCTGTAGTGTTCACAGAAACATACCATATACCCACCTAATCATGAAGGTTGTCAGATCTAGATAAGGGGAGGTCATTGTGGCTCTGCAGTCATCCGTCATCAGCGTTACAATTGACTACAATAGCTCCTGTGGGATGTACCTCAGCAAACACCTCCAACTGTAAAGTCCCCAACAGTACCTCACCAGGAGTATCAAAGAGCTTGAACAGATGCCATGTGTTGCCTGATTAAACAGACTGCAGCTCCACACACTGCCATACTGCCCACCCAGAGGCAAGCTGTGCCTGATGTATAAAGCCATGTCCAAGCTGGAATCAATGAACATGCTGCACCTTGTACAATCTGAATGGCAGTGAGCTATGCACATGACAGACCTGAACCCCAGCACTGACATACATAGGACAAGCTGTACTGCATGATCCATAACACAGAAGCCACCCCCATTCATGAGTAAATTCCCAGTACAGGTTATCCATAGAGTCACTCATTGATTCACCTCAAGAGGAATTGTGATGAGTGGATGGGAGATGGTAGGTTTACCCTGGGTATCACTGTTATGTCACAGGTAGACGGAGGCACAGTATACTAACCATGACATATGTTATGGCAAACTCCACTTACAATGTGTGTCGAAGGACAAACACACTCTCCGACTAGCATTAGAAATGGCCTAGGGCACATCGCTACTGTTTGCCAATGTACACCTATGTTGTGGAATACACTACCAATGTTGGACAAGCCTGGTATAAGTAGTTCATATCTGAACATAATGCAACATGGTCAGATGTGCACAACTGGCCCCTAACCAGGCTGTTGTGCTCACTATGGAAATGTAAAGCAGTGATAGGACTAAAGCCCAGTATACTGTCCACCACAGTGAAAGTACCGAACCAGTACACTATACGGTACTACAGTGTTAGGTCAGTATGAAAGGATGTTGACAACTGTATGCAAAGTATCCCATGCAAACCCTGCAGGCACAGTATAATCCCTGTTGTGTTCACACACAAAGCAGTTGGACAGTAACTACACAACATGACACACAACACACAACCATAAACGGGAGATATTGTTAAAGTTCACACACATCCACAAATGTGGTGGGCTGCAGAGCTCAACATATGGAAAGCACACACTGGGCATGCTCGCACACTTTGATAAATGAGACATATGCCAGACAACATGCCATGGGAAGGCTGAACTGGGCATGCTCACACACTTGGGCCAAATCACAGTTTAGCAGTTGGCCACACATATCTGGTATGTGTACGTGTTATTCCAGGAAACAACCACATTACAGCAATCTGCCCATTGCACACAGTTAAATGACTAGAGAGACATACGTGATATAGTGGATCCCTCCCATATGCAAACATCTTCCACAGATACACACGCTGTTCATACAAACAGGGAATGCTATGGCAATAAAGACCTGCAAACAGTCTATCAGCAACAAATAATGTGCATCTGACAATTAAACATATGGGTGTAGAGGTCAACACTAGGCTGTTTGCCCTAGGGAATGACAGTATAGCCAGAGTGTGCTTGGCGTCTGCCTCCCCAGTACAGTAGGCTACTGTGCCACTGTAAAGTAGGTCACATAAGGCATCGTGTGAGGCTAGTGTGCTGTACCTCTGTCAAGCAGGGACACAGTGGAGATCCCAGGGTTTGAATGTGCTAAGCCTCATCCATGTTGTTGGTGTGTGCTGGAAGAGGGTTGCTGAGGACCTCTAACAGTAAGTGGGCGTCAATAACAGACTGAGGTGAGCCTTATCTGCATTCTCTGGACAATTTCACTGTCAACACTGTGTCGTGATGATTATGTGGGATTGAAGTGTCGTGCCGGTACTGTTCAGAGATGTCCTCCCTCTGTGGGCTACTGCTCTGCAATGTATTAGCTCACTCTGTCTGTTGGACAGCTCATATATGGCTGGTGTACACCTGGCAGGTGTCCTGTTGTGGAGCAGTCATGGGTATATTTGGGATAGCATGATCAATGCAAACCTTCCACATGCTCATAGAATGCAATTGTCAAGGATTATGCAGAGTGGCCAGTATACTCCCCCAGCATGGGTCCTTTGAAGTCTTCCACCCCAGTCTTCACAAGTGTAAAGTCTGCTTGTGATAAATACAGTTTATTTGCAGTGACAACCTTGCCTGTGGGTGGGGATGGGATATGGATGTCCAGGGAAAGGTGGGTATGGTCAGATATCAACAATGGTGGTCTACCTCTGGTGTGGAACAGTGAGTATTCATGTTGCAGATGGTCAGGTGCAATATGTATTCCCCCATGTGGCTGTGGTGAGTGGTTCTGCCATAGCACATGGACTCACAAATTGTAGTGGCTGTAGGGTAATGTTGTAGAGGCCTGAGTAGTTCCTACACACAATATGCCTGTACCTGACGTTAACAACTGGAATGGTGTATGTGAACACCTGCATATCCTGACACTGTTCCCAGGGAAGCAAAGTGTGTGTCCTGGATGTGGGAGGGGTGTTCTGGACTGCTTGTGTTGTGTGTTACATGTCCTGTGATCACGAAGCATGGTATAGAACATAACCTGCCAGTGCGATGTGCATATCTGACCCTGAAGTAGGTGGCTGCAAATGCATATATATGCTATTACCCACCTGACAGGTAGTACTAGATGTACATACCTCTGTAGAAATAATGATGTCAGCACCCTATAAATACTGCAGGTGCAGAACAGATGCCCAGTAATTCGGATAGCATGCTCTGCTAATGCATCTCTCTCAAGTGTCATAATATAGTTAGGTAGGGGTTTGAACCCTGCAAATGCTCAGTGTGTATGTGGGTGAGCGGGGTTGTTGCCTGTGTGAGGGAAATGTCCCTTTTGGCAACTGGGAAAACACACTACAGGATGCACATTCCCCTTTCATGATGTCAGCACCCTATAAGTACAGCAGGGGAAGGGAAACCTCCCAGTAATGCGTACAGTGTGCTCTACTAATGCATCCGTCTCGAGTGTCATAACATAGTTAGATAGGGATTTGAATCCTGCAAATGCCCAGTGTGTGTGGAGGGGGGTTAGTGTGTGTGCAAGTCTGTATGAAAGAAATGTCCCTTTTGGCAACTAGGAGAACACACTACAGTATGCGCATTCCCCTTTCTAAACACTGATGATGTTAGCACCCTATAAGTAGAGCAGGAGAAGGGAAACCTCTCAGTAATGCAAATAGCACGCTCCGCTAATGGGTCCATCTCGAGTGTCATAGCATAGTTAGGTAGGGGTTTGAATCCTGCAAATGCCCCGTGTGTGGGGAGGGGGGGGTAGTGTGTGTGCAAGTCTGTATGAAAAAAATGTCCCTTTTGGCAACTAGGAGAACACACTACAGGATGCACATTCCTCTTTCTAAAGACTGATGATGTCAGCACCCTATAAGTACAGCAGGAGAAGGAAACCTCCAAGTAATGCAAATAGCTTGCTCTGCTAATGCGTCCGTCTCAAGTGTCATAAAGTAGGGGTTTGAATCCTGCAAATGCTCAGTGTGTGTGTGGAGGAGAGAGAGTGTGTGTGCAAGTCCCTTTTGGCAACTAGGAGTACACACTACAGGATGCACATTCCCCTTTCTAAAAACAGATGATGTCAGCACCCTATAAGTACAGCTGGAGAAGAAAAACCTCCCAGTAATTTGAATAGTGCACTTTGCTAATGCGTCTCTCTCACGTGTCATAACATAGTTATGTAGGGATTTGAATCATGCAAGTGACAAGTGTGTGTGTGTGTGTGTGTGTGGGGGGGGGTAGTAGGGTGTGTGTAATTGCAAGTGTGAGAGAACAGTTCCTTTTGGCAACTACTACAATACACCAGATGCTGCATATTCCCCCAGTAAATACAGGTGATGTCACCACACTATCAGTACAGCTAAACAGGGCTAATCGCCCAGTAATGCCAATAGTGCACTCCGCTACTGGGTATATTACTACTGTCAGAGCACAGATAGGTATGTTTTGGAAACCCACAACTGCCACTGTGTCACACAAAATGCCCATGTGTCGGTTGTTGTTCATAACAATGCATGACTTTGCTTAAACCACCAATGGCAATGCACACATGATGTATGTGTGTGGCACATACACATATATACCTGTGACCTTCAATAGTTACAATGTCTGACACATGCCTCAAGTGAATAAATGGTATTTGCACTGCATAACATTATGAATGTGTATTACTGTGCAGGGGCTGCATGCGATATGTGTATATACAGTGTGAGTTGTATATGGTATCATCCTAACAGCGGGGGATACACATCTGGTCTGGGCCATATAGTCTACATGTAGTCGATGAACAGGTGCTGCATGTTCCCACCTGTTGTGGGAGTGGTAACATGTTGTTCCACTGCAATTCAGTGACTACATGCTGGGAACCTTTCAGCTAGTGTGTTGTAGCTACACTAATGCTCACACACAGTGTTCCGCTGGATGCAGTCCAGCCATATAAAGACATATCTAGAGACCGTCATATTCCCAGTGTTGTTAGGGAGGACAGGTGGGTTTCCTGTGTATGGGAGGGTTGTGTGTGCCAGGCTATGAACCAGAAGGCAGTCCAACACACTGTTAGCTGCACATGGATAGGCCCTGATGCTTTGTGCTGTGCCAACAACCTGGAGGTGTGTGTATCTGTGGTGCCTTGAGATACCTCCCCCCTGTTCATGTGTGGTACATGTGTAGGGGACGACAGGCATGGTATGAGGTATAACCTGGCAGTGATGGGTTGCACCTGTGAGCCGTGAATCAGGAATCTGTTTCTACACAGATATTGCAGTTTACCGTGCTGAGGACAGTGTCCAGTGCATGCATCTTGCAGTGTACACTGCTGGTGTTGTGTAGCATTACTGTTAGTGTCCTATCCCGTGTGATACCCATGGAGGTGGCTATGTAATCTGTGCCCTGCAGCAAAAGGCACTATGTGTGTATCAGGAGGCTTCGCCAATATATAATGGCCCATGGGTGACATGTGCAAGCTGCCCCTCGCAAATCATTGTGGCTTACCTAGCATATAAGCACACACTGACAGCCATTGGATACCATATGTATGACATTGGAGATTGAGCAGAATGTAGACATAGAACACACTTCCTACATATTGTGGTAGCATACCTGGTGAGGGTAAGATGGCAACCAAGGTCAGGCTCATACCAGCCCGTGCCACATGCTGAGAGAGCCCTTCTATGTTTCCTATCATGTAGTCCAGGGAGGTACGTCTCAGGTCATCCATAGTGGCATGGACAATGACTGAGTCATATGTGTCCATGCCTCTGACTGACCTGTATGCATGTGTTATGTGGTGGACCATAGTGCCCCACGGGCATATCACTGTGACCTTCACCATGTACAGCCTGTTGCGTGGGACCCCACTTCAATGGCCAAGAGAGGTACCTGACACATCTATAGCAGGTGTGTTGTGTAGCCCTACAGGCTGTGAGTGTTTGGCACATGGGATGTGTGCCATGTGTGGCATGTGCTCTGTTCCGACTTAACGTATGCCTGTGTGCCAGCTGCGGAGGTGTGTGATGCTCAAGCAGGATGCTATTCTGAGGCTCCAAGTATGCCCCAGTGTGTTCGGATTGCTGTCAGTGCAGGTCTATGTCAGACTGGTATTGTAGTCACCGTAGTATGTCATGCCACCTGACAGGGTATGGCAGTACTGGGTTCAGAGTGCTCAGTCACCAGATTGGCTATGTGGTTGCATCTCACACATGTGTTGTACATTCCTGGCCAGGGGAGAGGGTTGACTGCATACATGTGGCAGCTGTGACATTGCCACATGACTCACATATACCACAACCGGACCATAGAGGTGATTCACAGGTTACCTTTGCACATGCTACCATAGTAGTGTGATTGCCATGGTGATTACCAACACATAGGGCCAATGGGGAACAACATACTGAAGGTGAGTATGTGTGGGTGTACTGCTACTGATTTCATAGCGCTGGCATTTATGACTGCACATGTGGGTAAATGCCAGGTAAGTCATATGCAATGTGTTACAGGCAACGTACATGCGAACAGGACAGACAGTGACGTTCTGTCAAGTGAGACATTGACATACGTATAGTATGCTATGCAGATGTCACTAGGAATCCACAGAAGCTCTGTAAATCTGCATTGCAGGTGGAATCAGTGTTCCAGGGAACCTCAAGCAAACATGCATGCAAACAAAGCTACAGTAAGCAGGGCTGGAAGTAGTCCATTGTACAACAAAGAAGGGGTACCACTTCCAGTAGGTAACAGTGCAAATATGCAGGCACTATAAACATGTACCCAGGAATGCACAGCTCAGATGTCCAAGGTAAAACTGATATTATTTAATATTTAATTTAATTTAAATTAAATTGGTACTGCACACATATCAACATGCACAAACATCCACAATGCATAGTCGTTGTGGGCAACATGCCACCATTAGTGTACATGTCCATCATTGCGTATCACTACTTGCATTACCTTCTACCCTGTGCTACCTATGTATGTGGCTATCTGTTGACATCCTTACCACTGGCATGCAATAATGTGCGGCTGTTACACTATGGTACTTACTATGGGTGTAGATAACAATTCAGGACAGTCATACAGTTACTGCATCAGGCATGCTGGGATATACACACAATCATATCAGCACATTGTACTGTTACCAACATGATACTAGTAATACACTTCTATGTAGTCACCCTGTGCATCAGCAACATGGTTATCCTGTTCCTGCACTGATGTTGGAGATTGCAGAAGGTGGCACAGTTTTATCATATGCACAGGGTGTGAACTAGGTATGCCTGAGTCTGCCACTGATACCACCAATTGACATGTATGTGTATATGTGTTGGTGAGAGACAGCAGTACAGGGTGGGGCACTGTTGGTGCAGTGTGTGCATGTATGTGGTAGCCCTAGGTGTTAACATTTCGCATGTGTGTATGCATGCACACAGTTCCACCTCATGGCTGCCATATACTGGAGTTTGTGGACAGCCTCAGACTGCACCTGGCAAGTCATACAGATCAGTGTCTGTGGCCACGGACATGGTACCTGTGCCTGGCAGGGGTGCTACGGACCGTATCCGGTACTAAGCCAGACTGGGTACTGTCATCAGAAGTGGGTGTTGGTTGACTGGACACAGGTCCCTGTTGGGACTGTCCAGAGCCACGTGCATGTGGTCTCCTGGGACGGTCTGATGACAGCACAGACCCAGCATTGCTGGTGCTGCTGCTGGCACTATGGGGGTGTCCGCGGGCCTGTTGTCATCCGCGCCGACTGCCAGCTGCTGCTGTTGTTGGCATATGGCCACGTCGATGCCGCAACCGTCCACCATTGCCCTGGCTCATGGACATGTAGTTGTGGAACTGCTGTAATATGTCTCCACAACTTCTGTCTATGACATCGGTGAAATTATGGATAGCATCCGCGATGTCACACATACTGTCAGTCATGGATGTGCGACATGTTCTCAGCTCCCTCAGACCCTGTCTGGTGTACCTTTCCATACGTGACTGTGCCTGCATGACAGCCCGAAACATAGCTGAGGTTGACAGACCTCTTTGGGCACGTGTGCAAGAGGCAGTATGCCAACGGATGCTCCCACGAGAACCCATGGGCAACTGTCTGTGTGGTGCCATCTCGGGACCCTGCCCATGGCTGCTGTGTGGGGAAGCATGTGCCACAGATACCACATAACCCTGGTCAATGCCCACTGTATCCTGTCCATCACCTAGGGACATTGGTGACATAGGATGTACTGGCAGGATGACTGTGCGCAATGATGGGGTTGACAGCTGTGTACTGTCAATTGGCTGACCAATGACAGACTTTGACCCACCTTCCTGTGCCATTACACAGATATCATCATTATCAGTACCTGTGGCACCAGATTCAGGTTCACTGCTGCAGGACACCAGAGCAGCACCAGAACCTGTGGGAGGAAGACAGGAAACACAGTTTACAATGTATACACAATGTTGCCAGTGATGCACACATGCGCGCATGCACACATGCACACGTGCACATGTGTACACGTGGACACGTGGACACGTGCACACGTGGACACACGCACACATGCAGACATGCACACCCCGCAGTATACACGCAGAGCACTACTGAGGTACACTATTATTACTAGCACTATCAGGACTATTATAGGTATTGTTAAAACACACTCACCAGCATGGCTGGGCTGCCTTGCTGTAACACCGGAGGGACCTGCAGAAATGAGGGGATTAGTGTCAGTGGGCACAACTGTGCCATTGATACTGCGTATGATACAGTTCAGTAGTACAACAGTTGCCTTTCACATGTCAGCTGCTGATATTGGCAATATTACACCTGCACAATTACATACTATGTTGACAGCTACATACCAAGGACACACCTTACACATGCATAAACTAACAGTGTACAGAACAGTCAAGTGTACATATGGCGTATTACCTGCACCCTCCATGTCGTGTTGCTGTGTGGCTCCAGCCTCCATCATAATGCAGGTGTGTTGCTGTTGATGTTCCTGGGCTGGAACCACAACACTTAGGAGTAGCCCCTCCAGTCTGGTGAGGGGGGATGTGTGGCCACTCTACCTCCTGTGACAACCTGTTGCCTGTGGATATCCGATGCACGCTGATGGACATTACTGATTAAATCACTGCAGTGATGTTGTACCTGCTCATATGTCCTATTATGCGTGCCAATGTCATTTACCCTACGGACAAGGTCTTGCCACAGTGCAGCCCTCTCCTGCTGATTCTGGCTGGTGCGGGAAAACAGTATGTCATAATCCCGCACCAGGCTCTGGTGTATCTCTTCATCTTCTGCAGCAAAGTAGGCAGGATTTCTCTGATGTGCCATGTCCCTGAAAGAGAACACAAACAGGATATCAGCAAACTATGTCAGCAAAATATGGCACACATACTATACATAATACTCAACTGTAGTGATATACTACTACTCCCATATGTAACACGTGTTTGTCTCTTGGTGGATACACATGTACATGGCCAGATATCAGTGCTCAGCCGACACCTGTGCAACAAATCCTGCCACATTCCATACAACATAGTACCAAGCCCCGTCAGTCAGCATACTAAGACAGGTCCAATGCACCATCTCACTCTGGGGGTTCTTAACAAGGTACTGTATGTGGAACGTCATCCACTAGTGTGATCTGGACACAAGATAATCAGCCTGGATATACATATCTCACCACCACCACCAGCACAGTAGACTACTTTGAAATATATGTGAATAGACAGATTTTCACTTGTTAGGACTGAGATGGTATCCATGCAGCCCACTGGGCCAGTGGAAGCCACAACCCACAATGCTGACCCCTTTGCAAATGCTTCCCATGGACATCGCCAAGACTGCATGGAATATGCACACACAATTCTTACCCAGACCCTATGCTCAAAGGTTAAGCATCCTGTCTGGTGGACCCCAGCCAAAGATGAATTGTATAATGATAGAAGGAGGCTACTGCAGGACAGAGCAGAATCACATAAAGGGAAGGCATCTGTGGTTGGCACTAGTAATAAGCTAAGTTCTCTCATAACAACATCCAAGGCCAACTCTGAGAGAGAAATGGCCAAGGACACTAAAGATAACCACAAGGCCTTCTTCAGTTTTGTTAAAAACATGGACCAAAAGCCTCAGATATGCTCAGAGTTAGTACACAACTACATAAAGTTCACTGAACCCACAGATATTGGCATAATTCTGGCAGACAGGTTCAGTGCAAATATCCCCCCTCCCTCAGGTTACAGCTGAATGTAACCTCCCTGTCATCTCAGATGTCCAGGTGAGGTCCGCCCTCAGCAAAGCAGAACACACAGCATCAATGTGACCTGATGGTATCCCTGGATGTGTGCTACGTGAACTCCAAGAGGAGCTACAACCGCATATAAAACTGATATTTAACATTAGCCTTACTACGAGATATGTACCTGAACCCTGGCGTACAGCAGCAGTGGTCCCACTCCACAAAGGAGGCACCTCTACTGACCCTGGGAACTACCGTCCCATAAACTTAACCAGCCTGGTCTGCAATGCTATGCAAAAGATTCATTATGGAACTCATATACAGCGATATTGGGGACCTACAGACACTTGATCCCACCCAGTTTGGCTTTGTGAAGGTCTGATCCTGCCTTTTGAACCTGGTTGACTTTTTCAAAACAGTCACTACAGCCATTGATGAGGGCAAAGCAGTCCATACAGCCTACCTGGACTTGATTAAGGCCTTCAACACAATACTCCACTCAGGCATCATAGACAAGCTCATCAGCTTAAATGTTAATACATATGTCACATGATGGGTTGCAAACTGGTTGAACAACAGAATCCATAAAGTCAACATTGCGGGAGGCATGTCAGACTCAAAGCCAGTCACAAGTGGTATCCCACAGGGCTCTGTCCTAGGACCCCTCTTGTTTGGCATTTACTTCGCAGCTGTGAAAGCAAGCGTGGGCAGGTTGTGGATGACAACGTTCCCAGATGACTGCAAACTAGGCACCATAGTTGATACACCAGCTGACACACACATCCTACAGACAGGCCTCACTGAAACGGACAACTGGTGCCAGAATCATGGCCTAACACTGAATGGCATGGAATGTATAGTCATCCCCTTTGGGTAAATCAACATACACACAACTTATCACATAGACATACATATAGATACAGACCAATAACACATATAGAGGGTTCACAGTATGTAGACTATTAAATTGTTACTTTACATTACCTGTGTTTGTCACAGCTTGTTGCGTTACCGTTGGTATAGGTTCCTGCTGCTGCTAGCCCAGCTTGATACTGTCACTGATGACAGCTTCAACTTAGTTTTTCTTAAGTGTAGTTTTTGTTTGTGTTTTTATTTCCTTTTTTCTTTCTTTTTCTCTCGCTCTCTCTCTCTCTCTCTGTCTCCAGATGGTGCAATGAAAGTATTGCATGCGTGGACTGGGAGTACAGGATGCTTTTGTAGGTATCTGCATATGTCCATTTGATAGCCTCTGCACCAATTGTTAGCCAGCATTTGCTGATTGCATGCAGCCAGTTGTGTACTGATTGCAGTTCTCACTGTGATTTCAGGACAGTGCTATAAAAGGGTATGTGAGATAGGCGTTGCCCTTTCAGATTGTAAGGGCGGGGACCATGCTGGCATGCTGTGGACACTGTTCTGAGAGTGTAAAGGTTAGTATCTCTCTCATAATTCAGGCTGTGTTGTAGATTAACATTTCTCCATTCATCTCTCCTGTTTCCTGTACTAAGTGTGTATGTACACTGACACCTACAACTATATATATATTTATATATATATATATATAATAACTGACATTATTACCTACTAGCTACCAACTAGCATGGCTGTTTCTGTTCACACACTACTATTGTAGAAATCCACTAGATTAGACAGTAAATATACATGACATGCTTTGTGTACTACACATCCTATATTCCCTTTACATTCATTCCTACTATTACATGATATATTTATTGTAGCACAATGCTCTTATATAACAGTCATGGCTTAGTGGTAAGTCATGCAGACTACTGTTTCCAAGGTCCTGGGTTCGGGACTGACAGTGGGATTTTATTTTGCTTTTGAACTGACTACAGGACCTGTCATTCAGAGTGACTAAGGCACTTTGAAGCAGTTGTAACCAGGTTAGCGCTGGTTTGCATGGAGCTCAGGCATGCGCACTGGCGTTCAGCTCAACGCACACCCGCTTACAACCGCTTAAAAGTGCTTACTCGTGCGCACACCCGCGCTATTTTCTTTGAAAGAAATTAAAATGGGGAGTCAGAAAAGTGGTGAAAAAGGGGTCACAAAGAGTGTAAGACAGTAGGGAAACAAGCTTGTGCTTTACAGGAGGGATGTAGGTAAGGCCCATAGCTGCCCATTTCTTCATCAGCAACAGCTGTGCATATGTTTGTAATTTGGTGTGAAATTTGATACCTTCCACCCCTGAGAGAGGTGTAAGGACAACAATAATACTTGTTGTACAGCCAATTTTAATTGACAGTTTCCATGTCCAGCAGACATGTGTGTGAAATGGGCAGCTATGTATGGGGCGCAATTTTTTTGTGGGTACAGAGTGCCCTTTTTTTTTTTTTCAGGTGAGAGTGGTATATCAGGTAAAGGAAGTCGGTATAGCTGGGGAGGTAGGTTGGGTAGGTCAACAGACAAGACAAACAAGACGCATACAGGAGCGGTGTATGACACGTGTGGGGGGGTTACACAATTGACGTGGATGGATGTTTGGATATCCAGAGCCCATGAGCCCACAGATGGCAACAGTGGAACTGATATCCCCATCCATGGGCAGTTGCCACTGTACCTTCACTGCCCAGGACGGGGCTGTGCTGGGGGCTGTGTAGGCCGGGCAACAGGCATGCCCATTAGTTGTGCCACCTGTGCCTCAAACTGGCGTAGGGGACCAAGAACAGATTCCCAGATCTCCCTACGCACCACAGTCCGGATGCTATGGAGGGTGAGTGGTGGTTCTCCTCCGGCCACACTTGCAGAGGGGGGACGAGCCCCATCCCCTGCAGCGCTTCCACCTGCAGGTGGCACAGGGCCACCGGAGGAGGGTCCGGACTGGGCACTACTGCCAGGTGCACTCGCCAGCTGAGGTGGGAGAGGTGGGTCCGCTGGAACCCGCCTTCCCTGTCGTCCTATGTTTTGCATTATGTCATGACAGTTTGGGTTAGTAACATACAATACCATTCACAATTAGTTGTAACACCATGCATTAGTATTCCCATTAACCAAACATCCAGATATTGACACCATTGAGCAGCGAGCAAAACACATGCATAATTTGAACAGCAATACACAGTCCAACAACATGCAGGGTTGATTGATGGCAGCAGGCCATCAGGTTTGGATGTATGAACAGGGCAGAAGCATCAACGTACATGCAAATATGTATGACCCAACAGGACAAATGTCCAGGGGGGTTAATTGTGATTGCACATACCAATTTCACGTGGAATGGTTTATATGTGGTTATAGGGTAGGGTGAAGAAAATATAATTAACACCTTCTAATACCAATACATATGCTGTACATTTCTAATAGCTGCAGATATATACACACTACTGTTCTACCTAGTTTCTTATGTGATAACTACTTCAAGTTGGTGATAGGACTGTTACTGCTACATCAATATACATTTTCATTTTTATTCATACACGTTCATATCTGGCTTTGTTCAGCTACATCATCCTGCTACATTTGCTTTATATAGCTATAGACAACTGTGGATGTTTGGTATTTAAGACAATCATACTATCTGCATATTGCAGACTGTGAGCAACATATCCAGATTTTGGGATTCACATTCCAGCTGCAGGAACATTTTGAACACATTTCGCAGTTTGGTTCTGCTTGTCACATTCAGTTCATTCTGTACTAACTGCAGTATACTTTATTCAGGAGTTATTACTACTTTATTGGTGGATTCATAACTCTTTCTCACACTCTCTCACTTGTTTTAATTTTACAATTCAGGATGGTACTTACTTCTAGGCTTTATTGACATGTTTTACCTGTAGTTATTACAATCCTTACCAACAGTCTCACTTCTGTCATGTTTCAGTATTTCAACAGGGATATATTTCACACATGTGATTTGCTCATCTTCTGCAGCTGTACTTTTCAGCCTGCTGCAGGTTGTGTACTATTATATTACAGGTGGGACATCTTTATTTCAGACATTTTCATTTTTCTGCTTGGATTACAGACTGCAACACACTTTTGTAATCAAGCAATACTTGCAAACACTCTTATACTGTTACTTGCACATTTTATTACTTAGTGACTACACTACACTCTTTTGCTAACTGTCACACTTTTATATTTATTTACAGTTACAGGGAGAGGATTACTGACCTGCCTGGTGGCGCAACCGCACCAGCCTATCGCCATAGGCTTTGCGGTTCGCAGAATGGATACCTGCAGCTGTAATATAAATAAAGTAATATTGGAATACACATCTCCATAATATCAGCTAGGCTAATTTCTTACATACATAATTAAATGTAACTTACTCAGTAGAGGGGCATTGGGCATTTGCCGGGCCTCCTGGATCCAAAGGTCCAGTTGGTCCTGCTTACATCTCTTCAGGTCCGCATGGTGGTGATGGACCTGCTCATCAGTCCTTGGAATCCCTGTGGCACTGGCGAGATCATGAGCCAACCGGTCCCATGCCTCAGCCCTATATGCTCCCCACAGGACCTGGCCCCGCATGAGTTGGGCCTCATGATTGTGGACAAGGAGCCAGACCATATATCTGGACTCCTCAATGCCCCACCTCTGTGCTCGGAAGCAACTACCCTCACCTACTCCTGACATTCTGGCTGCAAGTTAGTTCTACAATCAGTTATGCTGTGTATTCCCACCTATGGGGCTTATATATGCCGTTTTTCCCTCACATATCTGTGATTGGCCATTTTGGAATTGTATCAGCTTCACAAAACCTGCTTTGTCATGCTCCTCTTTCTATTCATTCCTATATATTTGCTATTACTGCATTTCTAAGTACAACTGTCATGGCTTAGTGGTTCAGTACCTTGACTATGGTGCATGATATCCTGCGTTCGAACCTGGCCACTGCTTTTTATATTTTATGACTGTCTAGACAGGCTAGGGGGTGTGTCTGTGTAAAGGCAGTTTTGTTACAGCTTGCTCAATGTTGCCCGTTGGTTAGCTTGTTGGCATGGTGCGCAGCTCCGCGCAAACGTGTTACGCTGGTTTACACTTCATTTGGCTGTCAGCACGCATATTACACTCAGCTCAGCTATGGGCACACAGTTTCAGCGTGTTAAACCATGGTTCACCTACAGCCACTCATTTTGCACCTGTTGAACCATTGCTCACCTATGGGCACTCATTTTGCACCTGTTAAACCGCTGCTCACCTATGGGCAGATGCACTCAACTTGTTAAACTGTAGCTCAGCTATAGGCACATCTGGCATTTTTTATTATTTTGTTATCTCACATTTCTTCAGCATAAATGGCCTATTTCATTACATTTTACATAAAATTAAATTTTATATGTGTACATATATGTCAGGGACTTGTTTCATGCTTATTTCTCTAAAAATAAAAATTGATGTTGTGGGGGCTCGACCCATGACTGCCTGCTCTTCAGCCAACGTCTCTACTGCTACGCTACTGCTGTATGGCTTACTTTGCATAGTTAGTTCTTATATGCTTTTCCACTTACTGCTAACTGTGGCTGAGCTACGGGCACGCCCGCGCAAACGAGCGCACTCACGGGCAAACATCTTTACAATTTAAAAAAATATAACATGTTCATTTATATAATTTTATGTTCATAGACTGTGGGGGCACATGTTGTGTTGTGTTTATTCACATTTCCATGTACTCTGTCATGGGGGTTTACTTTAGGCACTTTTATTCTTCTGGAGGCATGTCCGCTTGCAGGGCTCGGCCTACAGACATGCCCCCTACTGTCTTCCATGGACCGTGTAAGCCTTAGGTGTGATTCAGCATGCCCTCATACATATGCATGACATGCTGACGTCACACCGTTTAACTGCAGCCTCCGTGTAAGCCTTGTAACTCTTAGATGGAGGCTTCGTGAATCCTGCCCTATGTGTGTGTGTGTTTGTATGTCTGCAGTTTATTTACTTTGTTGATTTTATTACAAAAAAATAATGATGAAAGAAATAAGTCTGTCTCTTTTACAGAGATGAGCAAACTACTGCTGACATGAAATTCTTGAGTGTCAAAATGAACTACATAAAATATTTGTTTTAATACTTTATGCAACACTTCTGAAGCTGAACTATGTATGCCTAGTTATTACTACACTAAATGTATATGTGTCTAATATGCTTACACAATTAATATAGTCAATGTCATATGACAGAGCAAAGATTAATGATATTGTACTTCAGACACTTAACTACATTTTGATGCAGAAAAGCTAGCACTGTCAATCACCCGGTTAGCACACTTGTCTTTGGTGCAGAAGACCTTGGTAAAGAAGGCTGTGGGTTCTCTTCCCCCACCAGGTAGATGGATTGCTGACACTATAGGGAAGTATGATGGGAGTGCTGTACTCTGAAGTGTGCAATGCTTCAAAGGTCACATTTGCTCAAATTGGTGGTAGTTCAGCATTTATTTAAAAGAGTAGTGGAATTTCCCTGATAGATGCACCAAAATACCCCTAGTAAAAAAAAAAAAAAAAAAAGATTAAACAAAATTGTTTAGTGACAAATTAGTTTCCAAGTTTTATTTTATTGTTCATTTTTCTGTTAACTTCTCTATATCCTTTGAACTCTATATTGATCGTACAAGTGCTTAGATAAATATTAAAACCAATGTTTTCCTATATAGTCTGATGAAAAAAATTCTGAAAAGTAACATAAAATTAAATCAATGTATGAATGAACCATGGTAAATCACCGATCTTTTTAAAAAAGACATGTAAAAGTGTGAATCTACAGTGATTTGTAAGGCAGTCTTCAGAATAATATTTGCAAATATATGTGGTTTTGGTCTCATGGGTGGCAACTATACACAAACATATAATATATTAGAAACTGGAAAGACTAGTAAATTGTACTTCAGATTGTTTGCATTATACAGTATCCCAAAGAGACTAATGATCTCACAAACATCTGGGGTCCTTGGATTCACATAATGCAGTTATGAAGAACAGTTCTTTGCCAGAAGTAAGAATACATTTGAGATGTGACATTTAGATATGGAATTTTTTGTTGAACTCATACATATGAATGTTTTAAAAAGTTGTTATAAGGAATACTGTATAGAGACCTTTAGAAAATGATTGAAAAAACAAAAGTTATGAATAATGAGGCATTGGATCTATGTCATATTCCAGATGCTGAACATGCCAAACCAGTGACTTACAACTAAAATAAAAATATCCGGACCTGTGGCATTGCTGCTGTGCTATATGCAAACATTATACATCTAAGATTTTATAAATATTATATTAAATGCTATAATACAGAAATGTTTTATCCTACTCATCTCCATTCTAATGAACATAAATATGCATATTGTTCTGTAGAGATTGGACTGTCTGAGTCCATTTAGACTATCACATATTTCTTACTTTAACTTCTTCTGCAGAATGCATTAATACCAATCTTCACTTATAGGCCCTTGTTCATGCTCCATAATATGTATTGAGTAATATTTAATTCATTTTTATTAAACACCACTGTGCACTTTTTTAAGGAATTCCTTGTAATTAAATACTCTTTTTCTCAGATATATTGCTCACCTAATGTAGCATAGGAAAACTTTAGAACCTAGCAAAGTCTGTGAAGTTGGAAGGACCGCAGCAGAATTTCACAAATGGATGACAAAGAACCGTGTGCAAATGCAAGTTGCTTTCCTACAGTGCCAATGATATTCCTTGATCTTCATTTATTTTATAGATATCCATTCATGTGACTGATTTTAAAGCCTGCTCTATATGCTTAGTTCATTTTGATCAATACCAGTTAATATCAATACCTTGCAGGCCATTTTAAGCCTAGTCAGTTTTCTTTTTTGTGGTCAAAATTACTTATCGCATTTGGTTCTAGATTGACCTTACCCATCCCATGGTCGGCAATTATATATTACTCTGAATGAGAATAACAGGGATCATACCATAGATAATTTGAGGGGGCTCAAGCATGGGATAAAACATTTAGGAGCTGCATCTGTCCATTGGTAGCAAAGGGGGCAGTCCTGGGATACATTTTCTGTTTCCCATCCATGGATCTAACTTGCACTTGAAAATGGACCGGGATGAACTTTGTTTTATATAGATGAGGAGTCTGCTCCATAGTAGATGAATCTTCCTCATATTGTACCTTCCCTTTCAAACCATTCTGTTGATGCTGTAGAAGAGGTTTAAATCCCTAGACCAAGTATCTAAACCGAGTATATATGATGTCATTTGACTTGCTTATGTGCAGTAAATCTACCAGTAATGGGTCAGAGGATGCTTTGTATGCAATCCATATCAGATGATCGAGTTTTCAGAAACTTGAAATTCATATGGTCGGGACCATATGATCGCTTTCCCAAAAACTCAAAGGTTTTGAATAGACATCGTGGCATAGTGCGGAATGGGAACTTTACCCTTTTCCTCACTATAGTACAATCCAAAACAAAGAGTACCAAGGTAACACAATACAACTAAGCAGTAAAAAACTAAAGAAAAATCTAGCCAAGCTAGACCTTTCACTGTGTGATACTCTTGCATTTGAGGCAACATGGGATATATGCAAATGACCCCATAAGGACATGAGGTGTTTCAGCTATATGGCAATTCTGAATGTCCGTGACTTAAGTCTGTTATGGACAAATTCAGGCCAATAAAGGCCACAGTTAGTGGGATTTGACTTTATTGGCCTGAATTTGTCCATAACAAACTTAAAAAGAAAATGTCATGGAATTCAGATTTGCCATATAGCTGAAACACCTGATGCCCTTATGGGGTTATTTGCATATATCTCTTGTTGCGTCTAATGCAAGAGGTTTCAAGGTGTCACTATAGTGTGATGTCAGAGTTGGCATATTTAATTTGCAAGGGGTGTTTGAGGAAAAAATCGAAAAAAAGTGAGAGATTTTTTTTTTTTGGATGTTTGAGTTTTCAGAAACTCAATCATATGGTCCCAAACATATGAATTTCGAGTTTCTGAAAACTTGATGATCTGATAGGGATCCCTTCTTTGTCAGACACAGGTCATCCCTTTTCAGTCTGTACTGCACACATTATAGAACGCCTTTGTGTGTTGCACAGCTTATAGAAAGACATTTTACAACAACAGACACATGGTCAAAAGTTAAGTCACTGTCCACATAGGTTTCCAGATCCCAAACAACTAGGTTGCCTCTTTGGGGCATATTGTCAGTGTGACATTTCCATGAGGTAGATGACTGCCCAAAAGATGCAGTACTGCAATGTTTGGCATTTAGTTTCAGATCAGGATTTTACCATCAGTTATTTATTTGAGACAAGCCTTCCTGCAGAATGGCTAAATCATTTGGGGATTTGATGACTGTTCCTAGATTGCAGTCATCTGAAGACTTAGTCAGCCAGAGCCCTTTGGCACTGGCTTTTACTTCAGAAAATTAGGTGTCAAACAGGACAGGTCTCAGCACAGAAGCCTGGGGGACACCTCTGGCTACTGGTCTCTTTGTGGAGGTAACTTCTCCTTGCTTGATTATCTGTGTCCTATCTGTGAGCAAGTTAGCAAACCAGCAGATGACGTAGGGGTTTATTCCCACTTTATTTAGCTTTTCTACTATACTTGAGTGGGGAATTGTGTCAAAAGCTTTGGCCAGGCCGAGGTATGTGATGTGTATCATTTTGCCTTCATCCATTGCTTTGGTGACCTTTTCAAAAAATCCAGAAGATTGAGTAAGCATGACCTGCCCTTGACAGATCCAAACTGAGAGAGGTCTAGTGTTTAGAGGTACTCTGTGTCCTGACTGATTAATTCCATGATAAGCCATTCCATGGCTTTGCGTAAACATCTTGCAAGACCCATGTGTCTGTAATTGCCTGTGTCTGTAGAAAGTCCTCCCTTATGCAGGGGAATAACTGTATCTGTTTTCCATTCACTTGGTACAAAATTTGTATGGAAGCAACAGAGACCTCCAAAGCAGAAACGCTAGCAACCTCCACCTCCAACACAATCCAAATGACACATAGCCCACAAACTCAGTGTGCCACTCAACCACAGCACATAAGGCATAACAGCGTACCCAATATTTCAGTCATAGGTGACTCTGTAGTCAGGCACACTGATGTTCCACTCACCAGGCTAAACAAGGAGAAAGTTACTGTCAGCTGCCTTTCAGGTGCCAGGATCTGCCACATAATGCATGCACTCAGGTCACTCAACAACAAGTAGAAATATGACTCTGTCATTGTCCATGTTGGTGTGAATGACCTGAGATGTAGCTCCCTGGACAACATGAAAAGAGACATAGAGGAGCTCTCCGATCTTGTAGCTCAGGCAGGTATGCCCTAGCCCTGAGTAGCATCCTGCCATCACCCAGAATGACACCACAGTACAAGGACAAAATGATTGACTTCAACAATTGGCTAAGCTTCTGGTGTTATTCAAAGGGGCTCCAGTATCTGTCTGCCTGTGATGATATTATGGACAGACCACGATGCTTTTCCAGAGATGGCCTGCACCTGTCACCCTTGGGATTCCAGACACTGGCTAAGGCTCTTGCCTACCCTATAGTGCCCCTTTTTTTAGGCATGGTTCAAATAGCAAATTTACCACCTTAACAGGTACAAGAAAGCAAAATCTGAGGGTAATGCTACTCAATGCTAGAAGTCTAAACCTCAAAATGTATTCACTCGAGGCACTTCTTAAAATGGAGAACATCAACATTTGTGCAGTGACTGAGACCTGGTTCAAGGCTCCAGAGGGCACTCCTGCATTACCAGGCTACAATTCCTACCACACCTTTTGGCCACTTAACCGGGACCGAAACACTAAAGGTGGAAGCGTTTCCATATTCATTAAGGATATCCACACCTCCAGACTAGGTGTTCAGCATAATGCATCCGATATTATCCAAGTGCAACTAACTCTGGGCAAGACCGCAATCCAAATTGTAACTTGCTACAGATCCTCCACCATGCTCCAGGATTTCCAATCCTCATTTCTTGATACACTGGAAAATATTAGGGTACAACCCAACACCCTAATAATAGGTGATTTCAACTACCACACCATTAACTTGGAAAACTACTCATGTACCAACTCTTTTGCTCAATGTTTTCTGGAATTTATAAATTCCAATATCTTGGATCAACTTATCCACACCCCCACCAGGGGCATCAATATCCTAGACCTGGTCATTACCAACATGGGCGACCAGTGTTCCACACCAGAGGTCAATTCCTCATTGGTCAGATCCGACCACAAGTTAATCACCCTAGACATCCACATCCCACCCCCCATTAAGGAAACCACTGTAAAAAATGTCTCCAAAGCCAACTTCATGCTTCTGAAGACAGATGTGGCAAACTTCATGACACCCATGCAGATGGACAATAGAGGTACGACTGCTGAATGCTACACAAATGCAATTTGTAAGCACTTACATGAGTGCATGGATCGTGCTATACCTAAGAGAACCAAGATGCTATCCTCCAAAAAATGGAAGCCAATCTGGTGGTCCCCTGCCATAAACAAACTCTACAACAGAAGAAAGAAACTGTTGAAAAAAAAAAAAGAGTAAAATCCCATGATTGGAAGAACTCCCTGGTCAGCCTCAGTAAGAAGCTGAGATCCCTCATAAAATCTTCCAAAGCTAGTTAGGAAAACAAAATCGCCAGTGAGTCTAAAGACAACCACAAAGCATTCTATAGCTATGTTAAGAATCTCAATGGCAACACTCAGATCTGCTCTGAGTTACAGCACAATGGCACTAAATATACAGAACCAACAAATATTGCCAACATCCTGGCAGATAGGTTCACTGCTAACTTTAGCCCCCTCTCATCCCCTAAAGGCCCATCTCTATACTGGAAGAATGCAAAGTTCCTGTAATCACAGCTGCACAGGTAAAAACCACAGTCTCCAAAGCCAAGAACACAGCATCCATGGGACCGGACAACATCCCAGGCTGCGTTCTACACAAACTGCAGAATGAACTGGCACCCCACCTAAGCACCATGTTCAGTCATAGCCTCACCTCAGGCGTTGTGCCCACTGAATGGTGCACAGCAAAGGTTATCCCACTCCACAAAGGGGGAGCCACCAAGGACCCCAGGAACTACCGCTCCATTAGCCCAATGAGCCTGGTCTGCAAGGCCATGAAACGTATCATCATGGATCTTATACACAAAAACATTGGTAATCTCCAAACTGTGGACCCCACCCAGTTCTGGTTTGTAAAAGGCAGATCATGTCTCCTAAACCTGATAGACTTCTTTGAAGCAGTTACCAAAGCCGTAGATGAGGGTAAGGTGGTTCACACAGCCTATCTATATCGCACCAAAGCTTTTGACACCATTCCCCACTCTGGAATTATAGATAAACTCACTAAACTAAGTATAAATCCCTATGTCACAAGATGGGTTGCCACCTGGCTCATTGACAAAACCCACACTGTGAAAGTAGCGACTCCAAATCCGACTTCAGACCAGTGACAAGTGGAGTACCACAGGGGTCAGTCCTAGGTCCTCTCCTGTTAGCTATCTACTTTTCTGAAGTACAGGCTAACACAGAAGGTGTTTGTCTAATGAAGTTCGCAGATGACTGCAAACTAGGAGCCATAATTGAAACTCCTAATGATGTGGACATCCTACAAAAGGGCCTCATGGTGGCAAATGCCTGGTGTCAAAGCCATGACCTCAAGCTCAATGCCAAAAAGTCCATTGTCACCCCCTTTGGTAAAAACTCTGTACCCATGAGCTACCACATAGGTGGTAGTCTACTTAACACTGAAAGTGTGATAAGAGACTTTGGGACACAGGTGGACAGTAGTCTCTCATTTGATAATCACATTACCACAGTAGTCAGGAAATCCTTCTACATCGCACACCTCATCACAAAAGGTTACTCATCCAAGAAAAAAGAGATCATTGTTCACCTCTACTCGTCACTCATTAGACCCATTATAGAGTACAACGCCCCTTTTGGTATGTACCTCACAAGACATCTACAACAACTGGAAAAGGTGCAGAAATACCTCACAAAGAGGATTACTGGCCTCAAACAGATGCCCTACGCAGACCATCTCAAAAAATCCCAGCTTTACTCCGTCGCTTATCGCCTACTCAGAGGCAATCTCTGCCTAACATACAAAGCTATGTCAAACCCAGAGCTGTTGGACATGCTCCACTTAAAGAAATCCCAATCCCTCAGAGCTACACGCTCTAGGGACCTAAACCTTGTCACTACAATAAACAGAACATGCTAGAGATAAAGATTCCTGTCCCAGAGACTTCCCATACTCTGGAACAAACTACCTATCTGTATCAAACAAAGCTCCTCATTAGCACTCTTCAAGAAAAATCTTGATGATTGGATGGGAAATAGGAAATTCACCCCAGGGATCACCTCTGTGGCTCTGCCCGACAGGAGCACAGGAAAATAATTTTCTTGGGAGATGAAAGCCAGGGTACCTTTTTGGCTAGGCTTATATCGGCCCTAGGGCCAATAGCCTAGTACCTACCTTTGAACCTATGAACCTACAGAGGTTGAGACTGAGCAGTGTTGTTAGAGGTGTGGCTAATTTAAGATGCATTTAGTATAGTGAGGGCTATACATACATTTGTATAAGGACCCATCAATGCAGTATTTTTAGCTTTTTAGAGCACATTTAGGATGTGGTCTTGTGTGATACCTGAAGATGACACAGTTTCAGGTATATCTTGAGGGACAAACAAAGGGGAGAGAGAGGGGTAAAGTTAGAGCAAAATTTGTCAGCCAGTAGGTTAGCTATATCTTCAGTCTCAGTGCAGGTAACATCATTCACAATCGGATCAGTGCACTACTGCATTGTGCTTTTGAGATTACGAACATAACTAAAAAATGCCTTGTGATTGTTTTTGGCTTGGGTAGCTATTTTAGCCTCAAACTTGGCTTTGATGGATTTTATTAAGCTCCTGAGTTTTGTTTATTTCAGTGACAAAGGTTCTAACTTTTTGGGAATTAATCTTCTTACTTTTGGTCAATACTCTTTTACTTTTATTATAAAACTTGTTGATATTATGGTTCCACATTGTGGGTTTGTTTCTGGGGTTTGCCCTGCATGTGTTTCTTCAGGGTGCAACCGCATCAATGCAGCTGTTTACATGCTGTTATGGTATGGTGGATTACATATCTGTGTATTCAGTGGAGTTAACTGTGTTTGGGGGATGTGAAGCTTCTCAATTTGTCTCTTCGGAGTGGGTAGTTTATTTTAAAGAAATTTATAAAGTTGCCTTGGGTGTAAGAGATCTCTGGTTTCAGTTTTATTATGAAGGAGACTAATTTATGGTCAGATGATAAGCTGCACTGTAGGCTCACCCCTGAGAAAATAAGATACACTGATAACTGTATTTGGCTGTTCTGAAAATTGCTCCCTGAAACTCACAGCATTTTTTTCTTATCTATATTTTATTCTCTAAAATATGTGCTCTACTGAGCTACATTAACCCTTTTATGATATTTGCATTATATTCCCCATCCCTAACACCTGACACAAACTTTTCATGTCATTGATGTCTGTGTGGCTAACCACAATATCCTCTTACAATATATGACATCACAGCACAATATCCTCTTACAATATAGGACATCACAGCACAATATCCTCTTACAATATATGACATCACAGCACAATATCCTCTTACAATATAGGACATCACAGCACAATATCCTCTTACAATATAGGACATCACAGCACAATATCATCTTACAATATATGACATCACAGCAGAGTAGGAGGAAAATGTTACCACAATATCCTCTTACAATATATGACATCACAGCAGAGTAGGAGGAAAATGTTCACTAGCCGTTTGGTTGTATGATGTGGATATATGATGCATTGGCTCATTCTGTTATAAAAAGGAAGAAAAAAAAGAAGTAAGGGTTGTATTTATAGTCATTATGCAGCCACACAAAGTCTATGTGCATTGTTCACACATTTCTACAGCAAAGGCAAGATTCATAGAAGCCATTTATGCCAAAGAAAGATGGCTGCAAATAGGTGCTAGCAAATGAGTTTATAATAAGACTTAAATGAAGAACGACATATTTATTTATCTATTTCGTATTACTTAACTGGGATAGAGCACTGATCCCATTGGACCCATTTCAGTCTCAGAATATGCTAATGATGTCTACTCCAGCCTATTTGTTATTCATTGTAAGAATTTGATGTAATTCTGCACCATCTACAGATTCGTTATAAAAGGTTGAATCATGTCTTTTCAATCTGCTTTGCAGTCTGCAATGATGGTCTCTCTTCCTGCTAGTTTTATTATTTTCCAGTGTGAGCTGCTTGTCTTGACAGAGTCAAGATCACCTGCACACTACTCACTGCACAAGGAGACAGAGATGTAGGCAGAGAATAACTCAACATAATGTTGATAATCAGGAGATACTTGACAGATTTAGAGTGGATATGGATCATTGACTTAGTGAGTATGTATGGCCCCCACAGAGGCAGTTGGGGAAAGAGGGGCCTCATTATCCATGAGGATACAAATGTATGTATTGCCTCACTATAAGTAGCACAGGGAACTTCTAATGACAAACTGGAGGCACATTGGGTATCTCACAGGCTTCTGCCATGAGGATATTTTAACAGTTCCTACATGTACTGTTCGCATGAGGACCCCTCAGGAACAAACCAGGACTATGAGTGCCTTTTAAGGGTTGGCACATTTCTCTGATATATTCAATGCAATAGATTGCACCCACATTGCAATTAGACCCCCATATGGTCCACATAATGATTGGTACCATAGGAAGGGCTACCATTGGTTCAGTTGAGAAGTAAAATGTGATGCATGGGGGTGCATCACCAACATGTCTGCCCAGCATCCTGGCAGTCCACACAATTTCTATACCTGGTGCACTAGCTCAGCCTACCAACTCTTCCTGCATGTTAAGATGCTCAGTTATCATTTTATTGGTAAGTGGAAATTTTACATATATATATATATATATATATATATATATATATTTATACAGTATATCTATATGGATCTAGGACTCTTGAACAGAAGCCCTTTTAACCGAAACCAAAACGGCCGAACACACTTTAGCGAAAGTGCTTTTCACTGAAAAAACACTTCTACTAAACTGTGCAAAAAATTACACAAGTAAAAAAAAGAAAAACACAGTGCTCACATTTACGCAGGGGGGCAAGCCCCCCTGCACCCCATATGCCCCCAACTTTTAAATTCTTACTTCGAGATTGCACTACAGTGGGGAAAAGGGAATATTCCCTTATCCCCACTGTACCACAATCTAAGCAACAGCTCCCATCATGCAGTTGCTGGGTTTTTTTACTTTTTTTTCTTGTACTTCTCTTTCACAAAAGTGCATTTTCGGTAGAAATGCACTTTTGCAAAAGTGTGCTCGGCCATTTACCTTGCGGATAAATGTGATTTTGAGCAACAGTATAGATCCCATCTAGAAATATAGATATAGATAGATATTTGTTTATTGAAGTAGTCAATCATAGTAAAATGTATTGCTTAATACTAAACACATTTTTTCTATAATTTGACCCCCCCCCCCCACGCTTTTCTTTCTTCTTCTTTTTTTTTTTCAGGAAATGTTGGATATCCACTGGAGCCATGGCTCATGCTACCAGTGAGAAATCCAAGTGGAGCTTCTGAAAATACTTATAACATATGCCTGTCCCAGACCAGTACTGTCATTGATAGGGTCTTTGAAATGATGAAGAGCAGATGTAGATGCATGGATGAGTCTGAGAGTTCCCTTCAGCATGACCCAGTTAATGCGTACAGGGTGTTTACTGCATGTTTAATTCTGTGCAACACAATCATGTGCTGATCTGGATGTGAAATTACCCATGCTGTCACTGCAGTTCTCAGTTCCAGTCCTACTATGACTAATGATGACCAGACAGCTACAATAGAAAGGGACCCCATGTGGTAGGTTCTTGCATGGCCTACACCTGGTCAGGTAAACAGGTGGCTTCTAATCAATAATTATGGATTATGACATTCAGGTTAGTATTTCCTTTCTTGTAAAAGCACACAAAATGCAACTGATGCATGCTGTGATATTTGTTGTCTATGCTGTGTGCTGCATGGCCTACTGCCATTGTTCATCAGACATTCCCTTGTATCTTTAAATAATGTTTTTAACATATACTTAATGGTGTAAATGTTTATACAAGTTATTTCTGACTGCTCCTTTACATCATTTTAGTGATTTCATGCAGCATCATTTTAGAAATAATTACATTTATATGTATTTTGCTCAAGAAAGAAACCGGAGGTGGCATACATAAGTATATAGGCTATAAATCTGCTGAAGTGGTAAATTTACCGAAGTGTTATTTCAATGTATAACATGAGTTCATACCTTGCAATTAAATACAAATGTAACATTTTTTTTATATTATGCAATGTTTCCTCACTTTTAACTGTTATGTATTTGAGCTGACTTGCTGTACTCCATTAAGGTACTGCACATCAGATTACTCTATTTTGTCATGCACAATAATTTGTGCCTCAGAGGCAAAAAATATCATCATGTGTGCAGTGGTGAGGGTGAAGTGGCAGTAGTGTTTGTTTACATGACATGATACTCATTTATTTTCCCTCAGTAGTTTGTATTACTACTTGGTTTGAATGAACGTGTGACACTTAAGCATTTTTTGGCAGCACGTTCATATGTACATTGAGTTTTTAATATAACACAGAAAATACAAGTGTGATATTAGTTTTAAAATATATTTTGTATGACATATCTCATATGTGTTGTAATAATTTTATAGAGATGTAATATATTTATAAGTGTTTTTCTTTAATGAATGCTGATTTAGTATTATATTAATTAATTCACATTCCTGATTGGTGGATGTGGTTTTTGAATAGTATTTAAATGGGTTGATTTTATGGCAGTTATTTAAGTCTGATGAAGTGTTCTTGAAATGAGAAAGCGCTTACTTGCTGCAGTATTAAAGATTTTTTTATTATTTTAATTGGTCGTGTTGAGTCTCCTCTGTTTTTGGACTATTGTATTACTACTTGTATGATCTAGGTAATTGCCCGTTGTAAAAATGGTAATAAATAGAGCAGTAATGGTGTTAGTTATTGTAGTTTTATGTTATGACATCCAGCTTTCTTTCCACATTCCATAGTGCTGCATGTAATGTCAGTATGAAGTGTTTGCTAATAACGTCTAATACTTTTAATATGTTTTGCTTACCTTACAAAATATGTTACTTCCTAAACCATTTGCTGCCTCACTTGGTTATTCTCAAGTTAATATGCCATTCTTAAACTTATTTGTGTTAATGTAGGGTCATTTACACACTTTGTATACAGATCAGGACCTTTTATGAATATCTCTATGAATCATAGTAATATTAAAAATGTATGGCAGCCATTCTGTGTGAGCAGGCCTCAGGTACTTGTGAATGCACAGCTGGTGATTTCAGAGTCTAACACAATCTCCATCAGTCTTTGGGAACATGTAAACAACATCAGTTACTCTCTGATGCAACAATGATTAAAATGGAAAAAAATGGAGTCCTATACTTATCAGTTTGTACATCCATGGAGCATAATCCATACCCTTCCAGCACACTCTGGCAAACCTTATTACCTCAAATCACTCAGCATTTATCAAAAGTTTATACTGACACTCACAGGAAGATTTCTGTATTCTGAAAAGAAAAACAAACAAAAAAAAAAAAAAAACAAGAAGTTATACAGCTGCTATACTGCAAAGTATGTGAAAAAAAGCAATGATTCATGTGTGACGTTCAACTGTAATGCTCTAAAAAAATAGCAAGGACAAGGCACAAAAGCTGTAACATGTAAAAGTAAATGTGATGATTTCCTTACTGACTTCAATCTATCAAGTCAATGTAATGTGAATATATTCCTTGAAAAAAACTATGCAACAAAGCATTCATGTTAAAAACAAACTTGCCAATAAGAACAGGCCCCTACTTGTAAACTGGGTCTGGTCATGGTGATGTCACTTCCTAGTTGGTGTGCTTCTAAACCTTTGAGCCACAGACCTGCTCTTAGATTCCTTTTTCTAGTACTGGCACTTCTAATGATGGCAGTACCTCTAGGGGTACAAGAACAGGCTCTGAGTTGATCGGACAAAGAGACCAATATAATGGTCTGTCTTCTTAGGGATTTGTACCTAGATAAGATCAGGTCCTGTGTCTGGAAGAAAATTGACATCTACTAAAATTTAGTTGAGTACCTGTTAGCCCCAACAGGGTTCACCCACTGTGGCCCAATGTGCCAGCACAGGTATGATGACCGTCAGAAGCATAGACCTGACCAGCTAACTCAGTGGGTAGATCAGGTGGCAATGTGATGGCTATAGTTCTAAAGTATACATTTCTATTTGTTTTAATCAAATGAGAAAGTAGTTTTAAACACAAATTATAGAAATATTCCAGAACTACAAGTAAATGCAAGAAGGACTATATGTGTAAGTGGAAATATTTATCTACATGTAATCCAGAGGTATGACTAAGCATAAACATATGTATATATAGAAATGCATTTGAATACAAATATGTTACATTTATGTGATGATATACGGTTGTGCATAAAAAAAAAAATATATATATATATATATATATATATATATATATATATATAGGTTTATGTTGAATTAGTCGAAGGATGTATGTCTGACTAACGTAGGGTCGAACACAAATAACACATCTTTCTAATTATCGACTGGCCAAATAGCAAAAAAATACATTGATTCAACCTTAAGAAACACGACAATCCGGAATGGGACATACGAAATGCGCACTTACATCACGATGGTGACAAATGTAAACTGGGAAACTAGTAATACTCATCGTAGGATTCGCAGCTGTGAGTGATATCACGTACAGCACTCAAATTGGTTTTCTAAGTAAGAATCTGGAACATACAAACACTGAATATGGAAATGGCAAGGTATGTGCCCATATAACACCGACAATGGGAGAACTAACAGCAAATAGTAGGTATAACCCTGTAACATTGTGTAATATATGTTTTGTTGTAGTACTATTTCAGCTTCCACTGAAGAGACAGGATTCGTGCCAGGAAAGCTTGGTGAAATATATGGCACTATCTGCACTCAAAAGAGGAAAGATATGTTATGTATGGACGGATTTCAATACGTCAGAGAAATCTGTGAATGAGAGGACATACCGGTGTTGTTATAGAAAGCTCAGAGATAAGTGTAGAGGAAGATGTGTCGCAACTCTAACTGATGAAGGTCACATGCTTATCAAGAGTACAGGACATTTCTATGGTCCAGATACTGTGAAAGCTGCCGTACAGGACATTAGGGAAAAGTTGAAAAGAAGGGTAGAAATGTTTGTAGAAGACCCTTGTAAGGCTGTCAGTGAAACATTGGCTGAAACTCCGACAAGTGTTGTTAACATACTACCAAACACTTTAGCATTGAAACAAGTAGTTAGCCGGGTTAGGTGAACAAAGAAGAAGAGTATTGTGTCAGATATAAGTACCCTAGCAGATTTGAGACCTAGACACCTACCAATTAAAAATGGGGAATTTCTTGTTGATCATACTGGGGCTGGCTGTCCAGCAGGCAGTTGTATAGTTATAACAACAGAAAGTAATTTGGAGATAATGTATTATTCAGATTATATTTTGGTGGATGGAACATTTCCTATT
>NC_056735.1:563313014-563325514 GCF_019279795.1 Protopterus annectens
CAGTCTCATTTTCAGAAGATGTCCTGGAAGAAAAGATGTCTGAATAAAATATTTTACAGTAGAGTATCTGATAGATATAAAATAAAGAGCATTTACATATTGCAAGATTTTTACAGTTAAGATTAATATTCAAAGTAAGACCGACAAGAGCAATTTTATATACATAGTTTATAAAGATAGGCTAAGAGCATTTACATTTTGAAAAATAGGATGATAATAATAAAAAAAAAAATATTATGCATACAGTACTGTGGTGAAAGTAGGACATATGAGTATTTATAAGGAAACAAAGTAGTGATGCTGGAGATGGAAAAAGAAAGAAGTAGCAATATATATATATATCTATATATATATTTATTTATTTATAGAATATGGGTCTACTACCGGAGATCGAAATTACACTATTTCCAAATCCGGTAGCAGATGCCCACTAACGCGAAAGTGCACTTCACCGAAAGTGCACTTTCGCGAACACCACTTGAGCGAATGGTTATGGACCTTAGGGTTAGGGCTTGGGTTAAGGATAGTAGATAGCTAGTTGGGTTATCCACTATCCTTAACCCAACCCTAAGGTCCATGACTATCGCACCACAGTGGAGGAAATTGTATGTCCTCCACAGTGCAGTAGTCATGGACCTATGTCCTCCACTGTGGTATGATAGTCACTGACCTTAAGGTAAGGGCTTGGATTAAGGAGAGTGGATAGCTATCCACTCTCCTTAACCCAAGCCCTAACCCTAAGGTCCATGACTACTGCACCACAGTGGAAGACATTGCCTGTTCGTCCTAGTGGTGTTCGAGAAAGTGCACTTTCGGTGAAGTGCACTTTCGCGTTAGTGGGCATCTACTACCAGATTTCGAAATAGTGTAATTTTGATCTCCGGTAGTAGACCGTAGATCATAAAAAAAAATATATAAATATATATATATATATATATATATATATATATATATATATATATATATATATATATACATATGATTATATCATGAAATGTTAAAATTTAAAAGACAGACCCCGGATTCTCAAAAGCTTACACAGAGTGCAAGATGAGTGCAGGTGCTCATGTAGGCAATATGTCTGCCATGCGATCCAGGAACAGCCAGCAGGGGTGATCACGAGAGCTCCAGCACTAATCCTGCATGGACTAAGCCCTGGTATGCAAATCACCTAATTTGCAGGAGAAATCCATGCAAATGAGGTGATTTTGCAATCCAGGAAACTTGCAATAGTCCGTGCAAGACTAGTGCAATCTGCAGAAATGTATTCAGTTAGTAACTGAGTACATTTCAGCAAACTACAAAACGGAGCTATGACAGCTCCAAATAAAAGCTGCATATCATTGATGAAGCATGCCAATGGCCAAGTATGAGGCAATTGGTAATGCAAAATGTGTAAAAAAAAAAAAAAAACTTTAAATTTTTTTTTCGCCGATCTTGCCTGTTTAAGAATAGGCAGCGGCGCGCAAACGGTATCGGGGGAAAATAATAAAACAAACCTAAAATAAGCATTCTAACTAAAAGCAGTATTCTGCCATGCAAGTCAATGGCAGGCAGAAGACAACCTAGCCAGTCAATAATGGTTGCTAAGTGGGGAGGCTCAGTGTGGGACATGTAACTATGTATTAGCAGGCAATCCTATGCAAACGAGGGGGAGGATAATGAATTCCAGATTTCTCCAGGGTGCTAGGCAGGTCCCAAGAGTATAAGAGTATAAATAGCTGGGTGCAAGACTAGGATATAGGTGACATCATTGGGGGGTGTCAGGCATACTGTAAGTAAATTGGAGCCTTGTGGCTTGGGATTGCTCCTAGCTTAACACAGCTAAGCAAGGGGTGTATCTAAACCTGCCTAGCACTCTTTACAAAGTGTACGTGGGTGTGAGTGCCATGCACTGGGTTTTACAGGAAGTAAAAGGAAGTTAAACCAGGAAATAGCAGCTCTGTGCACATTTGAGCACTCAATTTGCATGACACACACATGGGCTTAAACAGGGAGGTAATGGGAAGGGAAAACAATGGTAGGAAAGTGATCAAGGAGAACCAACTTAGCTGGCAGGTGAAATGTATCAGAATCAGCCAATTACACAGACAGCAGATGAGCCCAGGCCATAACACTATTATAAACTAAGCAAACACCTTCCCCACTGGTTATTCCACACTCTACACCACCGGTGTATACAAGCAGGGAAATTTTAACAAACAAACCTCCAAAATGAGAAGGGCTGCAGCAGGCAAAATAGAACAGCATGTGCAAGAGGCGGAGGGTGGTGAGGATGTGAATGCTGCCAATGCTGAACAACCCACAGTGAGGAGACGGAGAAGGGTGTACAGACCCAGGGTAACCTACCAGGGTCTACATGAGCTGGAGATAGTGGAGCCCTATAGGGTGGACAGAGACCTCCAACAGCAAATTGTTGAGCTGTGCCAGCCACACCTGACACACTAAACTGGCTGAGGGAAACCCATCCTAGTGGATACCAAGGTATGTGTAGGCCTAGGTATACTAGCCACAGGTACCTCCCAAAGCACAACTGGGGATGTTATGCAGATCTCACAGGCACCAGCATCCAGAGTATTCCACCAGTTCCTGGATGCCATGGCAGCACATGCCAGTGAGAACATATATTTCCTCAACACACATGAGGTGTTGACCAGCAATATGCGTCTCTTCCACCAAATAGCAGAATAACCTGGGGTAGTGGGTGCTATAGACAGCATGCACATATGCATCAAAGAACCACCCAGTGAGCAGGGTAGGGCCTACATCATCCACAGAGGCATCCCCTCCATCAACTGCCAGGTCGTATGTGATGCCCAGGGCATTATAATGAATGTGTGTGCTGGCTGCCCTGGAAGCTATAACATTTCACATATATGGCATCTGACACAGCTGTACCACAGATTTGCCAATGTGGACATTCCCTATGGTCACCTAGTGGGGGTTGCTGGGTACCCACTGGAGCCGTGGCTGATGACACCCATCAGAAATGCACACACATCTGAACAACAATGCCATAATGAGGCACACGCACAGACCAGACATATAATAGAGCATGTGTTTGGGATGCTCAGGTCACAGTTCCAGTGTCTGGACACAGCCGGTGGAGCCTTGCAGTATTCATCAGCTACATGTACCCAAATTGTTATGGTATATGCTATGCTATACAGTATGATCCTGCAGAAACAGCTGCATCAGGAACAGCATGGGGAAGGGTCACACAGCCCCCCACCAATGCCAAGGCCTGTACAGGCACAGAGTGACTAGGAGGAGGAACAACCTGAGCCTGCCCCAGTAGGTAGAAGGAGGCATGCCCAGTATTCCCTGGCCTTGACAAAGAGGCAATGCATAGCATATGCACTGACACAGTAGGGACCCAGGGAAAGACACCTCTCTCTGACTCACACAGACAGTAAAAGGGATGCCAAACATGACAGTACCTGTGCTCAACCATGTATAGGAAGTGTACTATGTGCATCCAACATAGGCAGCCCACCAGCACTATCCTCAAGTCTGGCACACCCTCAAAGTAAGTCAATCAAGTCTACAAATTGCCAAATGCAGTAGAATATGTTGTTACCTGTAGCTATGGTATGGATGTGAACATGCAAGGGAATTGGGTGGCCGAATGTTATGGCAGCAGACAGGTGACACCCATAGTGGCACCATGACATCTGTAACACATACTAGAGTCACCATAGTAGCCATTACTACACAGGGTGACAAAACCCACTACAGGAAATAGGCTGAGCAACATGTGTGCCCCACACATGCCAGTTAGGAAGGTGCACATACCCAACAACAGGTTCAGCCAGCAGGACAGGTGTAGACAAACACAAACAAATGCTGTACTATGGTATCTGAATGAGCTGTATGGGTAACCCCTTCCCCAGGCCTACACAGACAGATAGGCCAGGCAGTTGGATGTAAGTTGTGAAGGCTAGGAAGTCAGAAACTAATATGTAGGTAATTAAAGCTAAGATCTATAGTACACTGGTAGGCTTCTAGTCAGCACGATAGGTAAGACTACAGACTGAAATGGAGTACCTGGCATACCAGTACAGTCCTAGCAAATGTGTACAAGTGTCAGGTGAGCCCCCCATCCTAAGTACACTTATAGTAACAGTCAGGTGTGCCCCCCACTCCTGTGTAGAAATGTATAAATAGTCAGGTGCCCCCCCGCTATGCAGAAATGTAGCAACAGTCAATGCCAAATGACCAATGGATACCCTGCAGACACAGCATGCTACCTGTCGGTGAACAACACAAAGGTCAGCACTGCGGTACATACTATCTGGACGTGATCCACACATGTAATACAGATGACCATACTGGGCATGCTTACACACTTAGAGGAATGAATGCAATGTCAATCAACAACATACTAAAAGGTCATACTGGGCATGCTCACACATAGATACCATGTCTGCAAACAGCAGTGGACCAGACATATCTGGCAGTAGCAGTACTTAGTGCAGACACATGTCAGTATGCACCACTCCTGTCTTTCACACACAGTGGATAGGAATACAGACACATATGTAAGGACTACACACTATAATAAGTCAAAGGTAGATGGACATAGATGTGTGGAAGAAGGTGACCATGACAAGGAGCCATCTGGGCCTGTCTCACCCAGCACACAGTCAAAGGGCCCCAAACACATTAGGTGCAGATGTCACTCACTGCAGATACTAGCCATCAGTATCTGTCAGCATGACTGACTATGAGGCGCACGTGCAAACTGTTCAACATGACTGTACAAGGAAGTAGTCATCTAGTAGCTGTATACATGTACCTGTGACATATGACCCTGTGTGTGCCTGCATGTGGCATGTCAACCCCTACATGAATGGGTTATGGCCCATGCACACACCGTTCCCCCATAGCAGTATTATGGCAAGCCTGCTGAGGAAATCCAATGTGTAATACAGCTTTGGGAGAGCTGTACCTCAGTAATCTCCATGGCGCGTCCAATAACTGTGTACTGCTGTAGTGATAAACTAGTTAGGTAGTAGTTCTAACCCCAGACTTGGCAATTGTGTGAGTGTGTATTTGTGTATGTCTGTTTGTCTCTGACTGTGTAGAGAGAAATCCCTTTTTAGGCTACTCACACCACATGTAATTCATATACTCAACTTTGGCAAGGCTGCTGATGTCACTCACCTAGAAATACACCTCTGGGAAGATTATAGCCCAGTAATCTCTGAAGCGCATTTTGTAACTGTGTAGTGTGATGAAGTAGTTAGGTAGGTGTTCTAACCCAAACTTTGCAACTGTGTTTGTGTGTGAATGTGTGTGTGTCTGACTGAGTAGAAAGCAATGCTTTTTAGGCTACTCACACTACGTACAAATCATGGACTCAACTTTGGCAAGGCTGCTGATGTCACTCACCCAGAAATACACCTCTGGGAAAATCGTAACCTAGTAACCTCTGTAGCGTGTCCTGTAAGTGTGTACTGCTGTAATGTAATAAAGGAGTTAGGTAGGTGTTATAACCTCAGATCTGGCAGCTGTATGTTTGTGTGTGTGACTGGGTCAAGAGCAATGCTTTTTAGGCTGCTCACACTCCGAAAAAATCATATACTCATCTTTGGCAAGGCTACTGATGTTACTCACCTAGACATACACCTCTGGGAAGGGTATAGCCCATTAACCTGCGTAGCATGTCCTGTAACTGCGTACTGCTGTAGTGTGATAATGTAGTTAGGTAGATGTTCCAACCCCAGACTTGGCAACTGTGTATGTGTGTCACCGTCTGTCTTTGACTGAGTAGAGAACAATGCTTTTTAGGGTACTCACACTCCTTAGAATGCATATACTCAACTTTGGCAAGGCTGCTAATGTCACCCACCTAGAATTACACCTCTGGGAAGGTTGTAGCTCATTAATCTCTGTAGCGTGTCCTGTAACTGTGTACTGCTGTAGTGTGATTAAGAACTGTGGTAGAGTTCCATATGCACCCATGTCGGTTCTGGATGTTTTGTGTGTGTTCCAAGGTCTGTGTATGGAGCAATGCATTATAGGCTACTCACTCGCAGTACATTTCAAATGCCCTACTTTGGCAATCCTGCTGATGTCATTCATTGTGAAATACCCCTTTTGGGAAGGGTTTCCCTGGTAATCCCTGTGGTGTTTCCTATAACAACTCCATGCTGTCGTGTGATATAGATATCTGTCAGAGGTTCTATACCCACACATGCCAGTTGTGGATGTTTTATGTGTGTCTCACTTTCTGTGTAGGGAGCATTGCATTTTAGGCTAGTCACTCACAGTACAGTTGAAATGGCCTTCTTTGGTAATCCTGCTGATGTCATTCAATGTGCAATACACCTTTGGAGAAGAAGTGCTTCAGTAATGTCAATTGAGCGTACTATAACTCCATAGTGCTGTCATGTAATAAACTAGTTAGGTAGGGGTTCAACTCCCAGACATGACAGGTGTGTAGAGGTGGCTGTGAGTGTGTGACACCTGTGGGCAATGTGAAGGGGGTTTTTCTTATTTCTTTAATGGTGGCTCTACTATATATCACAATGTCATCCATACAGGGATAACAGATGTAAAGTAGCTGAGAGGCTGGGGTGCAAAGCCATACCCATACATGTGACATCAAGGCCAGTCATGTGTTTGGCTGTTGGGGAGGATGCCTATTCATGTAAGATGTATAGTGTGTGTGGCCTCTCAACCCCATTAATGGTGCATGTGGACATATGTGTATTTGTTAATCTGCCATTGCTATCTACAGATGTATGGCCATATATACCTATATAGATTTATATACCTGCTAATATATGTATATATATATATATATATATATATATATATATATATATATATATATATATATATATATATATATATATATATTTATAAAAAACTATGTCCGTATATACCTACACAGATATATATCTGAGTACACATACGTAACATGCTGTGTATATGTAGACATATAGGTGTAGACACATATATATGTGTTGATTTAGGCATATACATGTGTATATGTGCATATATATTGATATATATGTATATAGTTTTAGCAATTAATATGTGTGTGTGTATATATGTATATATATATATATATATATATATATATATATATATATATATATATATATATATTGTATCTGTTTAGATAATATATTTACACACACATACATCTAGATGTTGGTATACATTCTCTGTAGTGTTGCATGACTGGACTGGATGATATGTTTTTGAAAACATCAAAGATTTTTGTATCTGTCATGGCTTAGTGGTAAATCACTTTGTCAATGGTGTGCAGTGTTCCTGGTTTGAGCCTTGCAAGAGCTGTTTATTTTGTTGCTGGGCAGAACACAGCCCATTGGATACACAGTGAATAAGGCACTTTAAAGCAGTTGTAAGCAGGTTTGCGTGGGTTTGCGTGGAGCTAAGCAATGCCTACACAGGTTAAGCAATTCAGCAGCTGAGTATAAGAAACTGTAACCAGACTTTAGCAGTTCTTACCTCTGCACAAACCCGCGTACAACTGCTTTAAAGTGCCTTAGTCACTCTGTATCCATCAGCCCTTCTTCTGCCTAGCAACAAAATAAACAAAACCTCTGCTAGGCTCGAACCCAAGACCATGCACACCATAACCAAAGTAATTCACCTCTAAGCCATCTCAGATATACATAACCCTGCTGTATTCACAAACATATCATCCAGCCCAATCATTCAACAGTACAGACAATGTATTCCAACATGTAGATGTATGTGCATGTGAAAATATATTAATGTCTAAACAGATACAACATATTGATATATGTAGATATATATAGCCTTTTTTAGGCAGGGTTCAAATAACAAATTCACCACCATAACAGGAACAGGCAAGCAAAAACTGAGGGTAATGTTACTCAATGCTAGAAGTCTAAATCTCAAAATGCACTCACTAGAGGCACTCTTTAAAATGGAGAACATCGATATCTGTGCAGTGACTGAGACCTGGTTCAAGGCTCCAGAGAGCCCCCCTGCACTACCAGGCTATAACTCGTACCACACTTTTCAGCCATGTAACCTGGACCGAAACTCCAAAGGCGGAGGTGTGTCCATATTCATTAAGGATATCCACACCTCCAGGCTAGTTGCTCAGCATAATGCATCCGAGGTTATCCAAGTGCAACTAACTCTGGGCAAAACTGCAATCCAAATTTTAGCTTGCTACAGATCACTCACAAGACATCTGCAGCAGCTGGAAAGGCCAAAGAAGTACCTCACAAAGAGGATTACTGGCCTCCAACAAATGCCCTACACTGACCGCCTCAAAAAACTCCAGCCTTACTCTGTAGCATATCGCCTACTCCGAGGTGATCTCTGCCTAACATATAAAGCTATGTCAAACCCAGAGCTGTTGGACATGCTACACCTAAAGAAATCCCAATCCCTCCGAGCTACACGCTCTAGGGATCTAAACCTTGTCACCCCAATAAACAGGACACGCTGTAGGGATAGATTCCTGTCTCTAAGCTTCCTATACTCTGGAACAAGCTACCCATCTATGTCAAGCAAAGTTCTTCATTAGCACTCTTCAAGAAAAATCTTGATAAGTGGATGGGAAATAGGAAATACACCCTGGGGATCACTTCTGTGTCTCTGGTGGACAATGGCACAGGAAAATAACTTTCTTGGGTGGCGTAAGCTATGAAACCTTGCTGGCTAGGCTTACGTAAGCCTTTGGGCTGATAGCCTAGTACCTACCTATGAACCTATATATGTAAGCAGATATTTATATCTATATAGGTATATACGAACGTACATCTGTTGAAAATGTGGGAACATAGCAGAAAGATATATGTCCACAAGCACCATTAATGGGGTTGACAGGCACAAACAACATACGTCATGCATGGATAAGCATTTCCCCCACAGCCAAACATGTCTGCCCTGCAATACACTACCAACTGTTGCAGATCCCATAACAAGGACCTTACATGGCAAGAACACAAGATGTTAACAGTACTCCATCCCACCTGAATGATGTCAGGCTGGTATCAGTAACATATCATGCAGTACAGTCAGGCTCATAATGACTTCTATTTTGCAGTCATCTGTTACCTTTGTTAGCCAGAGTCCATCCTGTTGGCCTGTACTTCATAGATGTAGATGCCAAACAACAGTTGTCCCAGGACTGAACCCTGAGGTACTCCACTTGTCACTTGTCTGGGGATGGATTTGGAGTCAGTTACACCTACAGTTTGGGTTCTGTCAGTAAGCCAAGTGGCAAACCATCGATTGACATAGGGATGCATAGGATTAGTATGTTAATCTATGTTTCCAGATTGGGGGATGGTGATGAAGGGATTGGCGAGGCCACATAGGCTTTGTAGACTGCCTTACCCTCTTCAACAGCTATGCAGACTGAGTCAAAGCAGTCAATCAGTTTCAGGAGACAAGACTGGCCCTCCACGAGCCCAATCTGTGTGGAGTCCAGTGTTTGAGGGTTGCCAATGTCTGCATTCAAAACATCCCTGATAATGCATTCCATGACCATGCAGATCAGGCTCGTCAGACTGATGTGACAGTAGTTCTAGGGATCACAGGTGGATCCTCCCTTGTGGAGTGGGTTAACTGCAGCTGTGAGCCACTCAGTGGGCACCAGGCCTGATGTGAGGCTATGATTACACATGACAGGTGAGTTGCCATTTCATTTTGTAGTTCATGTACTACACAGCCCAGGATGTCATCTGGTCACATGGATGCTGTATTCTTAGCTGTGGATAGTGTGGTTTCTGCCTGTGTGGCCATGATTTCTGGGAAATGGAACTCTTTTTGTATTGACATGGGCCCTTTTGGGGGTCAGTGGGAGTGAATATGGCACTAATTCAATCTGCCAGGATATTGGCACATTCTGTGGGAGTAGTCTATGTAATGTCATTCTGTTGCAGCTCAAAGCACTTCTGAGCATTGCCAGTCAGAATTCAGACATAACTATAGAATGCTGTGTGGTTGTCTGTGGAATCTGTGATGATTTTAGTTACATGAGTAGCTTTGGAGGATTCCATGAGGGATCTCAACGTCTTACTGGGGCTGGTAAGGCAGTTGTTTGCATCCTTGGATTATCCTTTTTTCTTCAACAGTGTTTACCATCTGTTGTATACTCTGTTCATGGCAGGAGACCACCAGACTGGCTTGCTTATTTGGGAGGTGAGCATCGTGGTTCTATGTAGGATGTCAGGAATCATACACAAGTGGCTGTAGTGCAGGATTCATCAGTTGAACTGTCAGCTCCTGTCTCCATGGGTGTCACAAACATTGTCACTTCTCCCTTGAGTAGCATGAAGATGGACTTGGAGAGGTCTTTTATGGACAACTGTATATACATTCCTTTCACATGTTCAGTTTGATTAGCCTATGGTGGGATTACTTTGGTGAAACCGCAGTCTCATGTACTGTTGTGATGGCTTAGTGGTTAGTTACTGTGACTATAGTGTACAGGGTCCTTGGTTCATGATCTGCAAAGGCAGGTTGATTTTATTCTGGCCAGAAAAGCAGTCAATGCATACAGACTAATTAAGGCAATTTAGGTTTGTCACAATCAATACAATTCAAATGCCTACTTTGGCAATACTGTTGATGTTAATTACTGTGATGTACACCTTTGGGGAAAGCATACTCTAGCAGTCTCTGTTGTGTGTGCTATAACAGCGTAATGCTGTAGTGTGATATAGAATCCTGGTAGGGGTTCTATTCTCACACATGGGAGCTGTGGGTGCTTTTGTGTTTGTTCCTATGCCTGTGTAGAAAGCAATACATGTTTGGCTAGTCAAAATCATTACAATTCATCCATCCTTCTTTGGCAATGGTGCTGATGTCACTCACTGTGAAATAAACCTGTGGGGAAAGAGTACTTCAGTAATCTCTGTGACTTGTTCTATAATGGTATAGTGCTATAGTGTAATAACTAGTTAGGTTGGAGTTCTAATCCCAGGTGTGTGTCTTAATGTGTTGATGTTTGTCATTCATGTTTTGTGTGGAAGTGGTTTTGAGTGTGTAACAATTGGACTTAATGTTGAGTGTGTTTTTAATATTTCTTATATGGTGCCCCTAGCATAAATTACAATATCCACCATGCAGGGATAACAGATGTGATATCAGTATATAGTCAGTCACGGGTTCGATACCCTGGACTGGTAGGTGTGTGACACAAACCTGCTTTCCTTTTACTCTCCCAAGCCACCCTGAGCTATCTTTGCCTCTGTCTGCCTTTGTCACTCCCTCTCTGGTGGATGTGGAGACTTACACCTGCTTTGCTTAGGCAACGGCATGTCTATTTTCAGTGATGCAAATGATCAGCGGATGGTGTCTGCATGGATTACAGCCCTCCTCTAACTGATTGCATTTGGAACAGCTGTGGTAACATTCCCATAGCCAACTGCATGGAAACACACTCCAATATCTAGGAACATCATGTTGGTTTTGGGCCTTTTCATTCACTGTGAGCAGGAACTAGATCTGTTGTTTGGCAAACAGCATTGCAGATGGATTGGGGACTTACCTCTGACAACATACACTGTGGAAACAGGCCAACACACAGGATGGGGATGTGTCTGTCCTGACTACAGACTGTAAGTGCTGCTATACTTCAGTTGGGGTAATATAACAGAATGTGTGTGGATATGGCTGTCCTACATGTTTTAATACTGGTCATGTCAGTGCTATGTTTATGAGAAATCCCGATCTGTCCAATCATCTGTAGACTGGGCAGTGTGTGGGGCCTTGTGCTCCTTGTGTTACCCAGAGAACACCTGTCTCACAACTGCAGAAGGTAGTGTGAGGATTGCAGTCAGTAGATGGTGACAGCCGGGAGAGTTACTGACATCATATCCCTCATTGGACATATGTTGCATCAAACCCTGTTATGACAGGTAATCTATGCAGTTATCACAGCGACATGTCAATATTGGCCCTGTGTTTGTGCCTCCAGCCACAACCCTGTCAACCTTTGTACATATGTCATGCAGTAGGGGGTGCATATGTTCTGTACACCATATTCTATGACAGCATATCTGAAAACAAGCCAGTGAGATAGACTGCTACAAATGTTATGTACAGTAGGGGTTATATCTGAGGACATAGCCTGGGCATTCTGTGGTTGTGTGAACAGTGCTGAGGTATGTGTGAGTCTGGTAATTGTCAACAGTATGTGTACAGTGCATATGTACCTTGGCCTGTGCAGAGACTGTGGTTGATGTCATTGTTCTTGGTCCTGTTCTATCTGATGTTACATGCTGCTCCACTGTATGTCACCCTTACATGTTTGTAGGGGAGATCACACACATGTCCCAAACCACAGACAGCTATCATACCAAACTGTGTAGCGGCCCAGTATATGTAGGGTTGTTGTGTGACTGTCTCATATGAGGATGGTGTACATCAGATAGTCCATATACTGTAATAGTATGCTAGCTTACCATATGTGGCTGTGGCTGTGTTCACATTGGTTGTGGTTATGCACTTTCACACAGGTGTCTGTTACTCTG